>NC_134834.1:116651973-116965323 GCF_004210375.1 Tachypleus tridentatus
ACACTCGAGTCTTGTATCCGATTACAGATAAAACCTGATCTAAGCCAACTAATATACTTGAGTCTTGTATCCAATTACAGATAAAAACCTGATGTAAGCCAACTAATATACTTGAGTCTTGTATCCAATTACATGTAAAAACCTGATGTAAGCCAACTAATACACTCGAGTCTTGTATCCGATTACAGATAAAACCTGATCTAAGCCAACTAATATACTTGAGTCTTGTATCCAATTGCAAATAAAAACCTGATGTAAGCCAATTAATATACTTGAGTCTTGTATCCAATTACAGGTAAAAGCTCATGTACACCAAATTATATACTTGACTCTTCTATGAGATTATATAGTCAAAACTACTTTAAAATTCTTCAAAACTTTTAAATTCTTGACTTTAAAAGAACAAGTTACACAATCTTTAGTAAAGAAAACCCTTCCATTTTCACCAGTTTAACACTAAAAGAACAACATCAAATGTTTGTGTTATTATCTTTTCATGTTGTGATTTATTCATATGTTTTAGCCTTTAATTTTTATTTCTAACACCATTACTAAACTTAGGGTGTGATGCACATTCTACAACTTATTTATCATTTAAATAAATGTTTTTCATAAATATTTTTTTATATCAAGTAGTTCATCTCTAACATCTGATGTTGTTTTTTCATTTCTTCAGTTACATCATTGTGAACTAACTTTCTGAGGTCTTAATACTGATCATGAAACAACTAAAGATATTAGAGTGGACATCATGACTGTATTGTTCAAACCTGGTACTGATTGATCTACAATCCAGTGTAAATAACAAGTTCCTATGTGACCTTACGCACAACTACCAGCAAACAATGATGCTTTAGGTATTCTTTATTTAGGTATTCCTTAGCAGTGATATATCAGGTACAATATTTAATTATTCCTGAGCAGTGATTTATCAAGCATATAACTCTTCCTCAGCACTGATATATAGGGTATGATATTTAACTGTTCATCAGTACTGATACATTAGGTATAACATTTAACTATTCCTCAGTGCTGATACATCAGGTATACCATTTAACTATTCCTCAGTACTGATATATAGGGTATGACATTTAACTGTTCATCAGTACTGATATATTAGGTGTAACATTTAACTATTCCTCAGTGCTGATACATCAGGTGTAACATTTAACTATTCCTCAGTGCTGATACATCAGGTATAACATTTAACTATTCCTCAGTGCTGATACATCAGGTATAACATTTAACTATTCATCAGTACAGATACATCAGGTATGACATTTAACTATTCCTCTGTACTGATATATAAGGTATGACATTTAACTATTCCTCAGTGCTGATATATATGGTATGACATTTAACTGTTCATCAGTACTGATATTTCATGTATAACATTTAACTATTCCTCAGTACTTATATTTCAGGTATAACATTTAACTCTTCCTCAGTGCTGATATATAAGGTATGACATTTAACTATTCCTCCATACTGATATATAAGGTATGACATTTAACTGTTCATCAGTACTGATATTTCAGGTATAACATTTAACTATTCCTCAGTGCTGATATTTCAGGTATAACATTTAACTATTCCTCAGTACTGATATATCAGGTATAACATTTAACTATTCCTCAGTATTGATATATCAGGTATAACATTTAACTATTCATTAGTGCTGATACATCAGGTATAACATTTAACTATTCCTCAGTACTGATACATCAGGTATAACATTTAACTATTCCTCAGTATTGACACATCAGATATAACATTTAACTATTCGTCAGTGCTCATAAATCAGGTATATCATTCAACTATTCCTCAGTGCCGATACATCAGGTATAACATTTAACTCTTCATCAGTACTGATATTTCAGGTATAACATTTAACTATTCATCGGTACTGATAGATCACGTATAACATTTAACTATTCATCAGTACTGATATATCAGGTATGACATTTAACTATTCCTCAGTGCTGATATATAGGGTATAACATTTAACTATTCATCAGTACTGATATTTCAGATATAACATTTAACTATTCCTCAGTACTGATACATCAGGTATAACATTTAACTATTCCTCAGTACTGATATATAAGGTATGACATTTAACTATTCCTCAGTACTGATATATAGGGTATGACATTTAACTATTCATCAGTACTGATACATTAGGTATAACATTTAACTATTCCTCAGTGCTGATACATCAGGTATAACATTTAACTATTCCTCAGTACTGATATATAAGGTATAACATTTAACTATTCCTCAGTACTGATATATAAGGTATGACATTTAACTATTCCTCAGTACTAATATATATGGTATGACATTTAACTGTTCATCAGTACTGATACATTAGGTATAACATTTAACTATTCCTCAGTGCTGATATTTCAGGTATAACATTTAACTATTCCTCAGTACTGATATTTCAGGTATAACATTTAACTATTCCTCAGTACTGATATATCAGGTATAACATTTAACTATTCCTCAGTGCTGATACATTAGATATAACATTTAACTATTCCTCAGTGCTGATACATCAGATATAACATTCAACTATTCCTCAGTACTGATATATAAAGTATGACATTTAACTATTCCTCAGTACTGATATATCAGGCAAAATGTTTAACTATTCCTCAGTACTGATATATCAGGCAAAATGTTTAACTATTGCTGAGTACTGATACCTCTGGTATTGTAATTTGATAAATGTTTAAATGTCAGTTAACCCTTCATCCTTCTACTTTTTGTACAAAAAATTAATATTTTATAATATTTTAATTTGTGAAAAATTAAACCATTGTGATTTATTTAACAAAAATCAATTATGATAAAAAATGTATATACTGTAAGAGGAATAACAAGTGTAATTAGTAATTTTCACAACCCACCTGTTCTAAGACCTGTACCATCGAACCAGCCAAGTGTTTGACCTTCCCAGGATTGCTCCAGATTTGATGATCACCCTGAATATGATTCAGCACAGGCTTCAAGTAACAAAAGTAAATACTTTGGAGTTCTTCTTTATCAGGATAGCTAATAGGTAAAAAAAATTGGATATCATAACTACAGAAAGGCTACAAACTTGACAATTAAAACCCCATAAAAATATCTTTGGTCCATTTCTTTGTTTAAAGAAAGATTGTAGTTTGTACATCAAAAATTTTGAGATAATCCATGAAAAGGAACTAAAATTTAGGAAAAGCAAACTTTTATTTTTTGATTAGTAATGTTATTTGTGTTACTGAGCTTTCTGTTTGGATGAGATGTACATACATTTTGTATGGTGTTCAACTAACCACGAATGGCTGTTAGTGGCTAACACAATACACTGAATACTGCTCAGCTAGTTGTAATATTTTTTTATTTTTAAAATGGGCACAATGTTTTGGTCATTGGTACAATCATTCAAAAGTACACAAAATTTAATGTTTAAAAACATTTAGTATTTAAATAAACATTTAACCAATGTAAAAGAATTGTAATATATATATATACACTTAATCAGTATATAAACTCAAAACAACACTGTTACCTAACATTTTACGTAATCAGTATATAAACTCAAAACAACACTGTTACCTAACATTTTACGTAATCAGTATATAAACTCAAAACAACACTGTTACCTAACATTCTACGTGATCAGTATATAAACTCAAAGCAAAACTGTTACCTAACATTCTACTTACTCAATGTATAAACTCAAAACAACACTGTTACCTAACATTCTACTTACTCAATGTATAAACTCAAAACTGTTTACCTGTATACACAATTATTTATGTGCTTAATATCTAGAAATATTTAACTTGTATACACAATCATTTGTGTACTTACCATCTAGAAATATTTAACTTGTACACACAATAATTTGTGTACTTACCATCTAGAAATATTTAACTTGTATACACTATCATTTATGTACTTAATATCTAGAAATATTTAACTTGTATACACAATCATTTATGTACTTACTCCATTGCACAAATACGAACAACGGAAGTAAACCTAGTTGATAATTTGTGACGTCCCAGCGAATTTCCACCACTGAGGCTCCCAACAATTTGGATACCTTCCAATCCAACCCACTCCAAATTTTCATCAAAAAAGCCATGATAACATACAACCTTGTACAAAAAATTATAACAAAATGTTTTATTTTCCTGATCAAACTAATTATTTAAATCAAAAACTGGTATCAATAGACTTTCTCTTAGTTAAAAAGAAAATTATGTATATAAGCTAGAAATTCCAAAAGTTAAATATGAGTCTAAAAATGTATTAAAATGTTCTAACTGGAATAGTGTAAAACAGTTAAAGAAATTCTTGACTATGATCGACACAGTATAAACCATAGTTGAAATATAATTCTTTTGGTAGAATAGCAGATATACATAGAATACAATCCAAATAAATTAGGCTTAGTCATGAGAACTTCTGCATGTCATGCAACAGATTATAACTGTTTCATAACATGTTAATTACATTCACTGTGAATTACACTATTTGAGAAGTAACACTTTCTTTCAATCACCTCCTCTTGTAGTGTTTTCAATCTTCTGGACAGTAGTATTTTTCAGTCAGTTAATCTGAAAAGTAATGTTTTTCAGTCAATTCCTCCGAGTAGTAGTTTTTCAGACACCTACTTCACAGAAGGAGTAATGTTTTTTTAATCAACTCCTCTGAGAAGAAGTTTTTCAGACACCTACTCCCCAGAAGGAGTAATGTCTTTTAGTCAACTCCTCTGAGTAGTTTTTCAGACACCCATTCCACAGAAGGAGTAATGTCTTTTAGTCAACTCCTCTGAGTAGTTTTTCAGACACCCATTCCACAGAAGGAGTAATGTTTTTTAGTCAACTCCTCTGAGTAGTTTTTCAGACACCTACCCACAGAAGGAGTAATGTTTTTTAGTCAACTCCTCTGAGTAGTTTTTCAGACACCTACTCCACAGGAGTAATGTTTTTTTAATCAACTCCTCTGAGAAGAAGTTTTTCAGACACCTACTCCCCAGAAGGAGTAATGTCTTTTAGTCAACTCCTCTGAGTAGTTTTTCAGACACCCATTCCACAGAAGGAGTAATGTTTTTTAGTCAACTCCTCTGAGTAGTTTTTTCAGACACCTACTCCCCAGAAGGAGTAATGTCTTTTAGTCAACTCCTCTGAGTAGTTTTTTCAGACACCTATTCCACAAAAGAAGTAATGTTTTTCAGTCAACTCCTCTGAGAAGTAGTTTTTCAGTCAACTGTACTGAGAAATGGTGTTTTTCAGTCAGTTCCTATTACAAGTGGTGTTTTTCAGTCAACTGTACTGAGAAATGGTGTTTTTCAGTCAGTTCCTATTAGAAGTGGTGTTTTTCATTCAAACCCTCAGTTGAAAGGTCACTTATCCCTAATACTGTAAATACAGCATTATACAGTTTATGAACCATTTAAATAGAATAGAAAATAATGTATGATAAATAACATTCTATAGAATGAGATACATGAAGAAAAGTGGGATATATAATACTGAATGTGACAAAAACATATTGGTGAAACTAAAATCATTTTTAAATATAGGTTAGAAAAACAATTAGGATATGTAAGAAACAACAGAAAACACTGTTCTTCAGCCAAAGTAAGATAATTATTAGTTATATATTAGAAAATCTCTAGAAATAAACATGTACAAATTATCCAACATTACTTTTATGGGAACAGACTACAGCCAAACTAACATAATTATTGCTTACATATTATATTACAGAACCTCTAGAAATAAGGTATTGAATGAAGATAACAGATCAGTTAACATTAACACGTGGCACAACTATTATGAACACACTGGTTGTACACATAATCAAGGGTATAATTAGAGTAACCTTGTAAGTTACTTCTGAATATGACACACCAGCTACATCAAAACATGTACAGCATTTAATAAAAACAACTCACCTGTTTACAAATGAGCCTGTGGTTTGTTTAACTAATGTTAACAACAATACCAAAGAGCAATAGTGATTTTATAAAATAATTCTAAATGTTCTTAACAGAGAACTACTTCCAAAACTGAAGTGTACTTTAACTATTTCCAGTTAGGTTTACAATACCTAAACTGAGATAAGATAAATATTTTGTTTTGTTTGGCACATTCACTGAAAACAGAACACAGATAAATGTATGCTATAGGAAAATGTTCATCATCATTGAAGTTTATTCAATTTTAATTTAAATGCACCTTAAACTTATGGTTGGGGATTAAAAGCTTCTGGTAATATAATATATATACAGCAAATTTGTTGACTTGAAGTATCAAATCATGTAAGATTTTCTCTGAATGATTATCCTCTGTTTATTTTTACTAAAACTGTGGTGGTAAACCAATCACACGGTGTACAGTGGGAGGAAGTCTATAATTTATTACAGGTGATAAAAACAAGTGTGGAATTACAGAATAAATACCATTTAAACAAAAACTAATTAACTGTTTTGAAGTAGTAGGATTGACAAAACTGTTTAACCAGGAAAAGTAACAGCTACCTCAGAGAGACAACAGAACCTAAAGACTTGAGAGAGAGAGAGTGGAATACAAAGACCTGAAAAACAGAGTGGAACATAACAACCTGAGAGAAACAATGAAACAAGAAAGAAACTGTCACGAGCATCTGGTCCTCTCAGGATAAACAAACTTAAACAAAACTCCAATCACAATTCATGGCAAACAATGAATGACTAAAAGTTCCTTACTAGAAGGTTGACCAGTCTGGTGCAAGAGATGTGAAAAGCTGAATACAGAGCTCAGAAATATCAGTAATAAACAATTTAGATATGGCTATGAACTCAATACTGAGAGATAAAATGTTACTTATTTTCCATCATAACAAGTATGTTAACATTATATGGCACAGATAAAGTAAGCACTTCAAATAAAGAAACTACAGTATTATTCACTAACACCATACAACAACAATGGAAAAGCAAAAATATTCCAACCTGTTGAAGCCAAGCAATCAACTGGCATGTTCCCCACTTGTCTGGCTTTGGAAGGTTCAGTTCCTTCAAGTAAAGCACGAGTCTTTCACAGTCTTTTGGTCGTAGCACTCTTCCAGAGTGGGAGTTCACTGATATGCAAACTTGAGCCAGCTTTTGAAGAACATGAAGAGGTGTAGTTTGGGCACTACAGTGGACCGTTGCCACTTGAACTGACCGTAAGTGTTGAAAGCAGTGTTGTAATAACAGGCTATAGAAAACATGTAAAAAATGACATTTGTAATTGCAGTTCCAAAAAAAATCATTTTAAATTAACTAAAAGAATACAAGTATAATCATTACAACTAAAAAGTACTTGACTCTTTATCAGTAACTTTATTTGATAAAGGCATAAACAGAAAATTAAAAACAAATCATTATAGTTTAAAAATGTTTTTATGTGAGCTATTAATAAATATCCTGGTCAGAAAAGCAACTAGTATTACATGTGATACATGAAATAAACATCCAGGTCAGAGAAGCCATTAGCATCACATGCAATACATGAAAAAAAAAATATCCCAGTCAAAGAAGCCACCAGCATCATATGCGATACAAGAAATAAGCATATAGGTTAAGAAACCCTCTAGTATCATGTATGATACATGAAATAAACATCCAGATTAAGAAACCCTCTGGTATCATGTGCGATACATGAAATAAACATCCAAGTCAGAGAAGCCACTAGCATCTTATGTGATACATGAAATAAACATCGAAGTCAGAAAAGCCACTGATATCATGTGTGATACATGAAATAAACATCCATGAAATATGATACCATATTAGCATATGAAAAGCAGGTTAACAACTTTTGAATTTCATGATACCACATTAGCATATAAAGAGTAGGGTAAAGAACTTTTGAATTTCATGAGACCACATTAGCATATTAAAAGCACATAAAGAACTGTTGAATATCATGATACCACATTAGCATATGAAGAGCAGGTAAAATTCTTTTGAATATCATGATACCACATTAGGATATGAAAAGCAAGTTAAGAACTGCCGAGTGTCGTGGTACTATAGTAGTATATGAAAAGCAAGTTAAGAACTGACGAGTGTCGTGGCACTATAGTAGTATATGAAAAGCAAGTTAAGAACTGCCGAGTGTCGTGGTACTATAGAGGTATATGAAAAGCAAGTGAAGAACTGCCGAGTGTCGTGGTACTATAGTAGTATATGAAAAGCAAGTTAAGAACTGCCGAGTGTCGTGGTACTATAGTAGTATATGAAAAGCAAGTTAAGAACTGCCGAGTGTCGTGGTACTATAGTAGTATATGAAAAGCAAGTTAAGAACACCGAGTGTCGTGGTACTATAGTAGTATATGAAAAGCAAGATAAAAACTGTTAATCTTTACATATTCATACAAAATATAACTTTCTTTGTATAAGTAGAGAAATATAACTCTAACTCATTAGTTTCAAGTTAATTATCTTTCTTGTAGACACAAGTTTAACATTTGAGTACTGAAACTGATAATAAAATTGTTGTCTACCCTTTTCCACAACCTTCAGGTCCCACAAGAAGAAATGGTTGAATTACATTAGACTGAAGCCAAGGCATTATATAGTCTCTTGTTCTCAAGACATTTGATGTCTGGATGACAGGTAGAACACTGCACTTGATTTCTTCAAGACTAACATCTTCATCAATCTGATAATAAAATATGTGAAAGTTGGAGTACTAATCCTCTGTATAGATGGAAGTTATGTAAATTCATGATTAATGAAAGGTTATCTTAGGACACAAAAAGCTGCTTCTTTTATATGTTGTTTCACAAAATCCATGTAAACACAAAGCGTGAAACTACAGATATGTATGTATATCCCAATGAACGTCATACAAAGTTGGTGAAAATCCATTTACAGTAGATAAAGTGGTAGTGCAAAATACAAAAAATGCTTATAAAAACCAGAAAATGCAAAACTGAAAATTTGTATATACTCCACATGGACCTAATGAACCTTCATACTAAATGTGGAAGAGGTCCATCCACACCCTGCAAAATAATTAAATAGACATACCACAGACAATACTATAATATTCATATAGACTAACTACAATGTGTGCTTTTTATACTTAAAATAGCATTCTGTAAGATTCATATTATCACATATTTAAATCATTTTGTGATAGAGAAGTTTCAGTGAACACGTCAAGAACACAGCTAATTTATTTTGACAATGACACATTTTGAATAACTAAATGGTACAGGTTGTCTTGACTATTAAATGAAATGCATTTGTACTTGTTTATTTTAGACCTGAACTTGCATTATATTAACACATCTTCTGTATTAACTGACTTTAGACCTGAACTTGCATTATATTAACACGCCCTGTATCAGTTGACTTTAGACCTGAAAGTGTATTATATTAACACATCTGTATCAGTTGACTTTAGACCTGAAAGTGTATTATATTAACACATCTGTATCAGTTGACTTTAGACATGAACTTGTCTCATATTAACATGCCCTGTATCAGTTGACTGTAGACCTGAAATTGTGTTACATCAACACATCTTCTGTATTAGTTTATTATAGATCTAACTTGTTTCAAACATTAGCATTTGTTGGTTGTATGGTCCAACTCTGAACCTTATTCATTTTAAACACCACAGTTGTTACAGTAATATCAATACTCAAACCTGAAAACTTACTCCAGCTTTGTAGCTGTCCAGCCTATCTCTTTCACTGTTGTAGTAAGTGTTTAGCGGATAACTTGGATCAGGTGCAACTTCTCCAATCCAAGAAAACAACTGAAACATCACACATCATATTAAATATTCATAATGTTTGAAATGTTTTCCTAATTCTTTATTTTGAAACTAAAAGTATATATTATAAAAAATATTAACACATCCTTTTCTTTTGTACAGTAATTTCAACTGTTAACTGAAAATATGAAAAAATGTTCTTAGCATCTAAATCTGTATTACTTCAACTTAAGCTACTCACTGATATGATACAAGCACATCTAAATCTTTGTTACTTCAACCTAAGCAACTCACTGATATGATACAAGCACATCTAAATCTGTATTACTTCAACTTAAGCTATTCACTTCTATGATACAAGCACATCTAAATCTGTATTACTTCAACTTAAGCTACTCACTGCTATGATACAAGTACATCTAAATCTTTGTTACTTCAAGTTAAGCTATTCACTCCTATGATACAAATACATCTAAGTCTTTGTTACTTCAACCTAAGCTACTCACTGATATGATACAAGTACATCTAATTCTGTATTACTTCAACTTAAGCTACTCACTGATATGATACAAGCACATCTAAATCTGTATTACTTCAACTTAAGCTACTCACTGCTATGATACAAGTACATCTAAATCTGTATTACTTCAACTTAAGCTACTCACTCCTATGATACATCTAAATCTGTATTACTTCAACTTAAGCTACTCACTCCTATGATACAAGTACATCTAAATCTGTATTACTTCAACTTAAGCTACTCACTGCTATGATACAAGTACATCTAAATCTGTATTACTTCAACTTAAGCTACTCACTGCTATGATACAAGTACATCTAAATCTTTGTTACTACAACTTAAGCTACTCACTGCTATGATACAAGTACATCTAAATCTGTATTACTTCAACTTAAGCTACTCACTGCTATGATACAAGTACATCTAAATCTGTATTACTACAACTTAAGCTACTCACTGCTATGATACAAGTACATCTAAATCTGTATTACTTCAACTTAAGCTACTCACTGCTATGATACAAGTACATCTAAATCTTTGTTACTACAACTTAAGCTACTCACTGCTATGATACAAGTACATCTAAATCTGTATTACTTCAACTTAAGCTACTCACTGCTATGATACAAGTACATCTAAATCTGTATTACTTCAACTTAAGCTACTCACTTCTATGATACAAGTACATCTTAATCTGTATTACTACAACTTAAGCTACTCACTGCTATGATACAAGTACATCTAAATCTGTATTACTTCAACTTAAGCTACTCACTGATATGATACAAGCACATCTAAATCTTTGTTACTTCAACTTAAGCTACTCACTGCTATGATACAAGTACATCTAAATCTGTATTACTTCAACTTAAGCTACTCACTGCTATGATACAAGTACATCTAAATCTGTATTACTTCAACTTAAGCTACTCACTGCTATGATACAAGTACATCTAATTCTGTATTACTTCAACTTAAGCTACTCACTCCTATGATACAAGCACATCTAAATCTGTATTACTTCAACTTAAGCTATTCACTCCTATGATACAAGCACATCTAAATCTGTATTACTTCAACTTAAGCTACTCACTGATATGATACAAGCACATCTAAATCTTTGTTACTACAACTTAAGCTACTCACTGCTATGATACAAGTACATCTAAATCTGTATTACTTCAACTTAAGCTACTCACTGCTATGATACAAGTACATCTAAATCTGTATTACTTCAACTTAAGCTACTCACTTCTATGATACAAGTACATCTAAATCTTTGTTACTTCAACTTAAGCTACTCACTGCTATGATACAAGTACATCTAAATCTGTATTACTTCAACTTAAGCTACTCACTGCTATGATACAAGTACATCTAAATCTGTATTACTTCAACTTAAGCTACTCACTGCTATGATACAAGTACATCTAAATCTGTATTACTTCAACTTAAGCTACTCACTGCTATGATACAAGTACATCTAAATCTGTATTACTTCAACTTAAGCTACTCACAGCTATGATACAAGTACATCTAAATCTGTATTACTTCAACTTAAGCTACTCACAGCTATGATACAAGTACATCTAAATCTGTATTACTTCAACTTAAGCTACTCACTGATATGATACAAGTACATCTAAATCTGTATTACTTCAACTTAAGCTACTCACAGCTATGATACAAGTACATCTAAATCTGTATTACTTCAACTTAAGCTACTCACTGATATGATACAAGCACATCTAAATCTGTATTACTACAACTTAAGCTACTCACTGCTATGATACAAGTACATCTTAATCTTTGTTACTTCAACTTAAGCTACTCACTCCTATGATACAAGTACATCTAAATCTGTATTACTTCAACTTAAGCTATTCACTCCTATGATACAAGTACATCTAAATCTTTGTTATTACAACTTAAGCTACTCACTGATATGATACAAGTACATCTAAATCTGTATTACTTCAACTTAAGCTACTCACTGCTATGATACAAGTACATCTAAATCTGTATTACTTCAACTTAAGCTACTCACTGCTATGATACAAGTACATCTAAATCTGTATTACTTCAACTTAAGCTACTCACTGCTATGATACAAGTACATCTAAATCTGTATTACTTCAACTTAAGCTACTCACTGCTATGATACAAGTACATCTAAATCTGTATTACTTCAACTTAAGCTACTCACTCCTATGATACATCTAAATCTTTGTTACTACAACTTAAGCTACTCACTGCTATGATACAAGTACATCTAAATCTGTATTACTTCAACTTAAGCTACTCACAGCTATGATACAAGTACATCTAAATCTGTATTACTTCAACTTAAGCTACTCACTCCTATGATACAAGTACATCTAAATCTGTATTACTTCAACTTAAGCTACTCACTCCAATGATACAAGTACATCTAAATCTGTATTACTTCAACTTAAGCTACTCACTGCTAGGATACAAGTACATCTAAATCTGTATTACTTCAACTTAAGCTACTCACTGCTATGATACAAGTACATCTAAATCTTTGTTACTTCAACTTAAGCTACTCACTGCTATGATACAAGTACATCTAAATCTGTATTACTTCAACTTAAGCTACTCACTGCTATGATACAAGTACATCTAAATCTTTGTTACTTCAACTTAAGCTACTCACTGCTATGATACAAGTACATCTTAATCTTTGTTACTTCAACTTAAGCTACTCACTCCTATGATACAAGTACATCTAAATCTGTATTACTTCAACTTAAGCTATTCACTCCTATGATACAAGTACATCTAAATCTTTGTTATTACAACTTAAGCTACTCACTGATATGATACAAGTACATCTAAATCTGTATTACTTCAACTTAAGCTACTCACTGCTATGATACAGGTACATCTTAATCTTTGTTACTTCAACTTAAGCTACTCACTCCTATGATACAAGTACATCTAAATCTGTATTACTTCAACTTAAGCTATTCACGCCTATGATACAAGTACATCTAAATCTTTGTTATTACAACTTAAGCTACTCACTGATATGATACAAGTACATCTAAATCTGTATTACTTCAACTTAAGCTACTCACTGCTATGATACAAGTACATCTAAATCTGTATTACTTCAACTTAAGCTACTCACTCCTATGATACATCTAAATCTTTGTTACTACAACTTAAGCTACCCACTGATATGATACAAGTACATCTAAATCTGTATTACTTCAACTTAAGCTACTCACTGCTATGATACAAGTACATCTAAATCTGTATTACTTCAACTTAAGCTACTCACTCCTATGATACATCTAAATCTTTGTTACTACAACTTAAGCTACTCACTGATATGATACAAGTACATCCAAATCTGTATTACTTCAACTTAAGCTACTCACTCCTATGATACAAGTACATCTAAATCTTTGTTACTACAACTTAAGCTACTCACTGATATGATACAAGTACATCCAAATCTGTATTACTTCAACTTAAGCTACTCACTCCTATGATACAAGTACATCTAAATCTGTATTACTTCAACTTAAGCTACTCACTGCTATGATACAAGTACATCTAAATCTGTATTACTTCAACTTAAGCTACTCACTCCTATGATACAAGTACATCTAAATCTTTGTTACTACAACTTAAGCTACTCACTGCTATGATACAAGTACATCTAAATCTGTATTACTTCAACTTAAGCTACTCACTGATATGATACAAGTACATCCAAATCTGTATTACTTCAACTTAAGCTACTCACTCCTATGATACAAGTACATCTAAATCTGTATTACTTCAACTTAAGCTACTCACTGCTATGATACAAGTACATCTAAATCTGTATTACTTCAACTTAAGCTACTCACTCCTATGATACAAGTACATCTAAATCTTTGTTACTACAACTTAAGCTACTCACTGCTATGATACAAGTACATCTAAATCTTTGTTACTACAACTTAAGCTACTCACTGCTATGATACAAGCACATCTAAATCTTTGTTACTACAACTTAAGCTACTCACTGCTATGATACAAGTACATCTAAATCTTTGTTACTACAACTTAAGCTACTCACTGCTATGATACAAGTACATCTAAATCTTTGTTACTACAACTTAAGCTACTCACTGCTATGATACAAGCACATCTAAATCTTTGTTACTACAACTTAAGCTACTCACTGCTATGATACAAGCACATCTAAATCTTTGTTACTACAACTTAAGCTACTCACTGCTATGATACAAGTACATCCAAATCTGTATTACTTCAACTTAAGCTACTCACTCCTATGATACAAGTACATCTAAATCTTTGTTACTACAACTTAAGCTACTCACTGCTATGATACAAGTACATCTAAATCTTTGTTACTACAACTTAAGCTACTCACTGCTATGATACAAGCACATCTAAATCTTTGTTACTACAACTTAAGCTACTCACTGCTATGATACAAGCACATCTAAATCTTTGTTACTACAACTTAAGCTACTCACTGCTATGATACAAGTACATCCAAATCTGTATTACTTCAACTTAAGCTACTCACTCCTATGATACAAGTACATCTAAATCTGTATTACTTCAACTTAAGCTACTCACTGCTATGATACAAGTACATCTAAATCTGTATTACTTCAACTTAAGCTACTCACTCCTATGATACAAGCACATCTAAATCTTTGTTACTACAACTTAAGCTACTCACTGCTATGATACAAGTACATCTAAATCTGTATTACTTCAACTTAAGCTACTCACTCCTATGATACAAGTACATCTAAATCTGTATTACTTCAACTTAAGCTATTCACTCCTATGATACAAGCACATCTAAATCTGTATTACTTCAACTTAAGCTACTCACTGATATGATACAAGCACATCTAAATCTTTGTTACTTCAACCTAAGCTACTCACTGATATGATACAAGCACATCTAAATCTGTATTACTTCAACTTAAGCTATTCACTTCTATGATACAAGCACATCTAAATCTGTATTACTTCAACTTAAGCTACTCACTGCTATGATACAAGTACATCTAAATCTTTGTTACTTCAAGTTAAGCTATTCACTCCTATGATACAAATACATCTAAGTCTTTGTTACTTCAACCTAAGCTACTCACTGATATGATACAAGTACATCTAATTCTGTATTACTTCAACTTAAGCTACTCACTGATATGATACAAGTACATCTAAATCTGTATTACTTCAACTTAAGCTACTCACTGCTATGATACAAGCACATCTAAATCTTTGTTACTTCAACTTAAGCTACTCACTCCTATGATACAAGCACATCTAAATCTGTATTACTTCAACTTAAGCTATTCACTCCTATGATACAAGCACATCTAAATCTGTATTACTTCAACTTAAGCTACTCACTGATATGATACAAGCACATCTAAATCTGTATTACTTCAACTTAAGCTATTCACTCCTATGATACAAGCACATCTAAATCTGTATTACTTCAACTTAAGCTACTCACTCCTATGATACAAGCACATCTAAATCTGTATTACTTCAACTTAAGCTACTCACTCCTATGATACATCTAAATCTTTGTTACTACAACTTAAGCTACTCACTGCTATGATACAAGTACATCTAAATCTGTATTACTTCAACTTAAGCTACTCACTGCTATGATACAAGTACATCTAAATCTGTATTACTTCAACTTAAGCTACTCACTCCTATGATACAAGTACATCTAAATCTGTATTACTTCAACTTAAGCTACTCACTGCTATGATACAAGTACATCTAAATCTGTATTACTTCAACTTAAGCTATTCACTCCTATGATACAAGTACATCTAAATCTTTGTTATTACAACTTAAGCTACTCACTGATATGATACAAGTACATCTAAATCTGTATTACTTCAACTTAAGCTACTCACTGCTATGATACAAGTACATCTTAATCTTTGTTACTTCAACTTAAGCTACTCACTCCTATGATACAAGTACATCTAAATCTGTATTACTTCAACTTAAGCTATTCACGCCTATGATACAAGTACATCTAAATCTTTGTTATTACAACTTAAGCTACTCACTGATATGATACAAGTACATCTAAATCTGTATTACTTCAACTTAAGCTACTCACTGCTATGATACAAGTACATCTAAATCTGTATTACTTCAACTTAAGCTACTCACTCCTATGATACATCTAAATCTTTGTTACTACAACTTAAGCTACCCACTGATATGATACAAGTACATCTAAATCTGTATTACTTCAACTTAAGCTACTCACTCCTATGATACAAGTACATCTAAATCTTTGTTACTACAACTTAAGCTACCCACTGATATGATACAAGTACATCTAAATCTGTATTACTTCAACTTAAGCTACTCACTCCTATGATACAAGTACATCTAAATCTTTGTTACTTCAACTTAAGCTACTCACTCCTATGATACAAGTACATCTAAATCTGTATTACTTCAACTTAAGCTATTCACGCCTATGATACAAGTACATCTAAATCTTTGTTATTACAACTTAAGCTACTCACTGATATGATACAAGTACATCTAAATCTGTATTACTTCAACTTAAGCTACTCACTGCTATGATACAAGTACATCTAAATCTGTATTACTTCAACTTAAGCTACTCACTCCTATGATACATCTAAATCTTTGTTACTACAACTTAAGCTACCCACTGATATGATACAAGTACATCTAAATCTGTATTACTTCAACTTAAGCTACTCACTCCTATGATACAAGTACATCTAAATCTTTGTTACTACAACTTAAGCTACTCACTGCTATGATACAAGTACATCTAAATCTGTATTACTTCAACTTAAGCTATTCACTCCTATGATACAAGTACATCTAAATCTTTGTTACTACAACTTAAGCTACTCACTGCTATGATACAAGTACATCCAAATCTGTATTACTTCAACTTAAGCTACTCACTGCTATGATACAAGTACATCTAAATCTGTATTACTTCAACTTAAGCTACTCACTGCTATGATACAAGTACATCTAAATCTGTATTACTTCAACTTAAGCTACTCACTCCTATGATACAAGCACATCTAAATCGGTATTACTTCAACTTAAGCTATTCACTCCAATGATACAAGCACATCTAAATCTGTATTACTTCAACTTAAGCTACTCACTGATATGATACAAGCACATCTAAATCTTTGTTACTTCAACCTAAGCTACTCACTGATATGATACAAGCACATCTAAATCTGTATTACTTCAACTTAAGCTATTCACTTCTATGATACAAGCACATCTAAATCTGTATTACTTCAACTTAAGCTACTCACTGCTATGATACAAGTACATCTAAATCTTTGTTACTTCAACCTAAGCTACTCACTGATATGATACAAGTACATCTAATTCTGTATTACTTCAACTTAAGCTACTCACTGATATGATACAAGCACATCTAAATCTTTGTTACTACAACTTAAGCTACTCACTGATATGATACAAGTACATCTAAATCTTTGTTATTACAACTTAAGCTACTCACTGCTATGATACAAGTACATCTAAATCTTTGTTACTACAACTTAAGCTACTCACTGCTATGATACAAGTACATCTAAATCTTTGTTATTACAACTTAAGCTACTCACTGCTATGATACAAGTACATCTAATTCTGTATTACTTCAACTTAAGCTACTCACTCCTATGATACAAGTACATCTAAATCTTTGTTACTTCAACTTAAGCTACTCACTGCTATGATACAAGTACATCTAAATCTGTATTACTTCAACTTAAGCTACTCACTCCTATGATACAAGCACATCTAAATCTGTATTACTTCAACTTAAGCTACTCACTGCTATGATACAAGTACATCTAAATCTGTATTACTTCAACTTAAGCTACTCACTCCTATGATACAAGTACATCTAAATCTGTATTACTTCAACTTAAGCTACTCACTCCTATGATACAAGTACATCTAAATCTGTATTACTTCAACTTAAGCTACTCACTGTTATGATACAAGTACATCTAAATCTGTATTACTTCAACTTAAGCTACTCACTGCTATGATACAAGTACATCTTAATCTTTGTTACTTCAACTTAAGCTACTCACTCCTATGATACAAGTACATCTAAATCTGTATTACTTCAACTTAAGCTATTCACTCCTATGATACAAGTACATCTAAATCTTTGTTATTACAACTTAAGCTACTCACTGATATGATACAAGTACATCTAAATCTGTATTACTTCAACTTAAGCTACTCACTGCTATGATACAAGTACATCTAAATCTGTATTACTTCAACTTAAGCTACTCACTCCTATGATACATCTAAATCTTTGTTACTACAACTTAAGCTACTCACTGCTATGATACAAGTACATCTAAATCTGTATTACTTCAACTTAAGCTACTCACTCCTATGATACATCTAAATCTTTGTTATTACAACTTAAGCTACTCACTGCTATGATACAAGTACATCTAAATCTTTGTTACTACAACTTAAGCTACTCACTGCTATGATACAAGTACATCTAAATCTGTATTACTTCAACTTAAGCTACTCACTGCTATGATACAAGTACATCTAAATCTGTATTACTTCAACTTAAGCTACTCACTGCTATGATACAAGTACATCTAAATCTGTATTACTTCAACTTAAGCTACTCACTCCTATGATACATCTAAATCTTTGTTACTACAACTTAAGCTACTCACTGCTATGATACAAGTACATCTAAATCTGTATTACTTCAACTTAAGCTACTCACTGCTATGATACAAGTACATCTAAATCTTTGTTATTACAACTTAAGCTACTCACTCCTATGATACAAGTACATCTAAATCTGTATTACTTCAACTTAAGCTACTCACTGCTATGATACAAGTACATCTAAATCTGTATTACTTCAACTTAAGCTACTCACTGCTATGATACAAGTACATCTAAATCTTTGTTACTACAACTTAAGCTACTCACCCTATGATACAAGTACATCTAAATCTGTATTACTTCAACTTAAGCTACTCACTGCTATGATACAAGTACATCTAAATCTGTATTACTTCAACTTAAGCTACTCACTGCTATGATACAAGTACATCTAAATCTGTATTACTTCAACTTAAGCTATTCACTCCTATGATACAAGTACATCTAAATCTGTATTACTTCAACTTAAGCTATTCACTCCTATGATACAAGTACATCTTAATCTTTGTTACTTCAACTTAAGCTACTCACTCCTATGATACAAGTACATCTAAATCTGTATTACTTCAACTTAAGCTACTCACTGCTATGATACAAGTACATCTTAATCTTTGTTACTTCAACTTAAGCTACTCACTCCTATGATACAAGTACATCTAAATCTGTATTACTTCAACTTAAGCTATTCACTCCTATGATACAAGTACATCTAAATCTTTGTTATTACAACTTAACCTACTCACTGATATGATACAAGTACATCTAAATCTGTATTACTTCAACTTAAGCTACTCACTGCTATGATACAAGTACATCTTAATCTTTGTTACTTCAACTTAAGCTACTGACTCCTATGATACAAGTACATCTAAATCTGTATTACTTCAACTTAAGCTATTCACGCCTATGATACAAGTACATCTAAATCTTTGTTATTACAACTTAAGCTACTCACTGATATGATACAAGTACATCTAAATCTGTATTACTTCAACTTAAGCTACTCACTCCTATGATACATCTAAATCTTTGTTACTACAACTTAAGCTACCCACTGATATGATACAAGTACATCCAAATCTGTATTACTTCAACTTAAGCTACTCAGTCCTATGATACAAGTACAACTAAATCTTTGTTACTACAACTTAAGCTACTCACTGATATGATACAAGTACATCTAAATCTGTATTACTTCAACTTAAGCTACTCACTGCTATGATACAAGTACATCCAAATCTGTATTACTTCAACTTAAGCTACTCACTCCTATGATACAAGTACATCTAAATCTGTATTACTTCAACTTAAGCTACTCACTGCTATGATACAAGTACATCTAAATCTGTATTACTTCAACTTAAGCTACTCACTGCTATGATACAAGTACATCTAAATCTGTATTACTTCAACTTAAGCTACTCACTGCTATGATACAAGTACATCTAAATCTGTATTACTTCAACTTAAGCTACTCACTGCTATGACACAAGTACATCTAAATCTGTATTACTTCAACTTAAGCTACTCACTGCTATGATACAAGTACATCTTAATCTTTGTTACTTCAACTTAAGCTACTCACTCCTATGATACAAGTACATCTAAATCTGTATTACTTCAACTTAAGCTACTCACTGCTATGATACAAGTACATCTTAATCTTTGTTACTTCAACTTAAGCTACTCACTCCTATGATACAAGTACATCTAAATACGTATTACTTCAACTTAGGTTACTCACTCCTATGATACAAGTACATCTAAATCTTTGTTACTTCAAGTTAAGCTATTCACTCCTATGATACAAGTACATCTAAATCTGTATTACTTCAACTTAAGCTACTCACTGCTATGATACAAGTACATCTAAATCTGTATTACTTCAACTTAAGCTACTCACTGATATGATACAAGTACATCTAAATCTTTGTTACTTCAACTTAAGCTACTCACTCCTATGATACAAGTACATCTAAATCTTTGTTACTACAACTTAAGCTACTCACTCCTATGATACAAGTACATCTAAATCTGTATTACTTCAACTTAAGCTACTCACTGCTATGATACAAGTACATCTAAATCTGTATTACTTCAACTTAAGCTACTCACTGCTATGATACAAGTACATCTAAATCTGTATTACTTCAACTTAAGCTATTCACTCCTATGATACAAGTACATCTAAATCTGTATTACTTCAACTTAAGCTATTCACTCCTATGATACAAGTACATCTTAATCTTTGTTACTTCAACTTAAGCTACTCACTGCTATGATACAAGTACATCTAAATCTGTATTACTTCAACTTAAGCTACTCACTGCTATGATACAAGTACATCTAAATCTGTGTTACTTCAACTTAAGCTACTCACTCCTATGATACAAGTACATCTAAATCTGTATTACTTCAACTTAAGCTATTCACTCCTATGATACAAGTACATCTAAATCTTGTTATTACAACTTAAGCTACTCACTGATATGATACAAGTACATCTAAATCTGTATTACTTCAACTTAAGCTACTCACTGCTATGATACAAGTACATCTTAATCTTGTTACTTCAACTTAAGCTACTCACCCTATGATACAAGTACATCTAAATCTGTATTACTTCAACTTAAGCTATTCACGCCTATGATACAAGTACATCTAAATCTTTGTTACTACAACTTAAGCTACTCACTGATATGATACAAGTACATCTAAATCTGTATTACTTCAACTTAAGCTACTCACTGCTATGATACAAGTACATCTAAATCTGTATTACTTCAACTTAAGCTACTCACTCCTATGATACATCTAAATCTTTGTTACTACAACTTAAGCTACCCACTGATATGATACAAGTACATCCAAATCTGTATTACTTCAACTTAAGCTACTCAGTCCTATGATACAAGTACATCTAAATCTGTATTACTTCAACTTAAGCTACTCACTGCTATGATACAAGTACATCTAAATCTGTATTACTTCAACTTAAGCTACTCACTCCTATGATACATCTAAATCTTTGTTACTACAACTTAAGCTACCCACTGATATGATACAAGTACATCCAAATCTGTATTACTTCAACTTAAGCTACTCACTGCTATGATACAAGTACATCTAAATCTGTATTACTTCAACTTAAGCTACTCACTCCTATGATACAAGTACATCTAAATCTGTATTACTTCAACTTAAGCTACTCACTGCTATGATACAAGTACATCTAAATCTGTATTACTTCAACTTAAGCTACTCACTGCTATGATACAAGTACATCTAAATCTGTATTACTTCAACTTAAGCTACTCACTCCTATGATACAAGTACATCTAAATCTGTATTACTTCAACTTAAGCTACTCACTGCTATGACACAAGTACATCTAAATCTGTATTACTTCAACTTAAGCTACTCACTGCTATGATACAAGTACATCTAAATCTTTGTTACTTCAACTTAAGCTACTCACTCCTATGATACAAGTACATCTAAATCTGTATTACTTCAACTTAAGCTATTCACTCCTATGATACAAGTACATCTAAATCTTTGTTATTACAACTTAAGCTACTCACTGATATGATACAAGTACATCTAAATCTGTATTACTCAACTTAAGCTACTCACTGCTATGATACAAGTACATCTAAATCTGTATTACTTCAACTTGCTACTCACCCTATGATACAAGTACATCTAAATCTGTATTACTCAACTTAAGCTACTCACTGCTATGATACAAGTACATCTAAATCTTTGTTACTACAACTTAAGCTACTCACTGCTATGATACAAGTACATCTAAATCTGTATTACTTCAACTTAAGCTACTCACTGATATGATACAAGTACATCTAAATCTTTGTTACTTCAACTTAAGCTACTCACTGCTATGATACAAGTACATCTAAATCTGTATTACTTCAACTTAAGATACTCACTGCTATGATACAAGTACATCTAAATCTGTTACTTCAACTTAAGCTACTCACTGCTATGATACAAGTACATCTAAATCTGTATTACTTCAACTTAAGCTACTCACTGCTATGATACAAGTACATCTAAATCTGTATTACTTCAACTTAAGCTACTCACTGCTATGATACAAGTACATCTAAATCTGTATTACTTCAACTTAAGCTACTCACTCCTATGGTACAAGCACATCTAAATATGTATTACTTCAACTTAAGCTATTCACTCCTATGATACAAGTACAACTAAATCTTTGTTACTACAACTTAAGCTACTCACTGATATGATACAAGTACATCCAAATCTGTATTACTTCAACTTAAGCTACTCACTCCTATGATACAAGTACATCTAAATCTGTATTACTTCAACTTAAGCTACTCACTGCTATGACACAAGTACATCTAAATCTGTATTACTTCAACTTAAGCTACTCACTCCTATGATACAAGTACATCTAAATCTGTATTACTTCAACTTAAGCTACTCACTGCTATGATACAAGTACATCTAAATCTGTATTACTTCAACTTAAACTATTCAATGCTATGATACAAGTACATCCAAATCTGTATTACTTCAACTTAAGCTACTCACTCCTATGATACAAGTACATCTAAATCTTTGTTACTACAACTTAAGCTACTCACTGCTATGATACAAGTACATCTAAATCTGTATTACTTCAACTTAAGCTACTCACCCTATGATACAAGTACATCTAAATCTTTGTTACTCAACTTAAGCTACCACTGCTATGATACAAGTACATCTAAATCTGTATTACTTCAACTTAAGCTACTCACTCCTATGATACAAGTACATCTAAATCTTTGTTACTTCAACTTAAGCTACTCACTCCTATGATACAAGTACATCTAAATCTGTATTACTTCAACTTAAGCTATTCAATTCCTATGATACAAGTACATCTAAATCTTTATTATTACAACTTAAGCTACTCACTGATATGATACAAGTACATCTAAATCTGTATTACTTCAACTTAAGCTACTCACCTATGATACAAGTACATCTAAATCTGTATTACTTCAACTTAAGCTACTCACTTATGATACAAGTACATCTAAATCTTTGTTATTACAACTTAAGCTACTCACTGATATGATACAAGTACATCTAAATCTGTATTACTTCAACTTAAGCTACTCACTCCTATGATACAAGTACATCTAAATCTGTATTACTTCAACTTAAGCTACCACTGCTATGATACAAGTACATCTAAATCTGTATTACTCAACTTAAGCTATTCACCCTATGATACAAGTACATCTAAATCTCTATTACTTCAACTTAAGCTACTCACTGATATGATACAAGCACATCTAAATCTGTATTACTTCAACTTAAGCTATTCACTTCTATGATACAAGCACATCTAAATCTGTATTACTTCAACTTAAGCTACTCACTGCTATGATACAAGCACATCTAAATCTGTATTACTTCAACTTAAGCTACTCACTGCTATGATACAAGTACATCTAAATCTGTATTACTCAACTTAAGCTACTCACTGCTATGATACAAGTACATCTAAATCTTTGTTACTTCAACTTAAGCTACTCACTCCTATGATACAAGTACATCTAAATCTGTATTACTTCAACTTAAGCTACTCACTGATATGATACAAGTACATCTAAATCTTTGTTACTTCAACTTAAGCTACTCACTGATATGATACAAGTACATCTAAATCTGTATTACTTCAACTTAAGCTACTCACTCCTATGATACAAGTACATCTAAATCTGTATTACTTCAACTTAAGCTATTCACTCCTATGATACAAGTACATCTAAATCTGTATTACTTCAACTTAAGCTACTCACCCTATGATACAAGTACATCTAAATCTGTATTACTTCAACTTAAGCTATTCACTCCTATGATACAAGTACATCTAAATCTCTATTACTTCAACTTAAGCTACTCACTGATATGATACAAGCACATCTAAATCTGTATTACTTCAACTTAAGCTATTCACTTCTATGATACAAGCACATCTAAATCTGTATTACTTCAACTTAAGCTACTCACTGCTATGATACAAGTACATCTAAATCTTTGTTACTTCAACTTGCTACAACTCCCTATGATACAAATACATCTAAATCTTTGTTACTTCAACCTAAGCTACTCACTGATATGATACAAGTACATCTAATTCTGTATTACTTCAACTTAAGCTACTCACTGATATGATACAAGTACATCTAAATCTGTATTACTTCAACTTAAGCTACTCACTGCTATGATACAAGTACATCTAAATCTGTATTACTTCAACTTAAGCTACTCACTGCTATGATACAAGTACATCTAAATCTGTATTACTTCAACTTAAGCTACTCACTGCTTTGATACAAGTACATCTAATTCTGTATTACATCAACTTAAGCTACTCACTCCTATGATACAAGCACATCTAAATCTGTATTACTTCAACTTAAGCTATTCACTCCTATGATACAAGCACATCTAAATCTGTATTACTTCAACTTAAGCTACTCACTGATATGATACAAGCACATCTAAATCTGTATTACTTCAACTTAAGCTATTCACTCCTATGATACAAGCACATCTAAATCTGTATTACTTCAACTTAAGCTACTCACTGATATGATACAAGTACATCTAAATCTGTATTACTTCAACTTAAGCTACTCACTGCTATGATACAAGTACATCTAAATCTGTATTACTTCAACTTAAGCTACTCACTGCTTTGATACAAGTACATCTAATTCTGTATTACATCAACTTAAGCTACTCACTCCTATGATACAAGTACATCTAAATCTTTGTTACTACAACTTAAGCTACTCACTGCTATAATACAAGTACATCTAAATCTGTATTACTTCAACTTAAGCTATTCACTCCTATGATACAAGCACATCTAAATCTGTATTACTTCAACTTAAGCTACTCACTGCTATGATACAAGTACATCCAAATCTGTATTACTTCAACTTAAGCTACTCACTGCTATGATACAAGTACATCTAAATCTGTATTACTTCAACTTAAGCTACTCACTGCTATGATACAAGTACATCTAAATCTGTATTACTTCAACTTAAGCTACTCACTGCTATGATACAAGTACATCTAAATCTGTATTACTTCAACTTAAGCTACTCACCCTATGATAAGCACATCTAAATCTGTATTACTTCAACTTAAGCTATTCACTTCTATGATACAAGTACATCTAAATCTGTATTACTTCAACTTAAGCTACTCACTCCTATGATACAAGCACATCTAAATCTGTATTACTTCAACTTAAGCTACTCACTGCTATGATACAAGTACATCTAAATCTGTATTACTTCAACTTAAGCTACTCACTCCTATGATACAAGCACATCTAAATCTGTATTACTTCAACTTAAGCTATTCACTTCTATGATACAAGTACATCTAAATCTGTATTACATCAACTTAAGCTACTCACTCCTATGATACAAGCACATCTAAATCTGTATTACTTCAACTTAAGCTATTCACTCCTATGATACAAGCACATCTAAATCTGTATTACTTCAACTTAAGCTACTCACTGCTATGATACAAGTACATCCAAATCTGTATTACTTCAACTTAAGCTACTCACTGCTATGATACAAGTACATCTAAATCTGTATTACTTCAACTTAAGCTACTCACTGCTATGATACAAGTACATCTAAATCTGTATTACTTCAACTTAAGCTACTCACTGCTATGATACAAGTACATCTAAATCTGTATTACTTCAACTTAAGCTACTCACTCCTATGATACAAGTACATCTAAATCTGTATTACTTCAACTTAAGCTACTCACTGCTATGATACAAGTACATCTAAATCTGTATTACTTCAACTTAAGCTACTCACTGCTATGATACAAGTACATCTAAATCTGTATTACTTCAACTTAAGCTACTCACTCCTATGATACAAGCACATCTAAATCTGTATTACATCAACTTAAGCTATTCACTCCTATGATACAAATACATCTAAATCTTTGTTACTACAACTTAAGCTACTCACTGCTATAATACAAGTACATCTAAATCTGTATTACTTCAACTTAAGCTATTCACTTCTATGATACAAGCACATCTAAATCTGTATTACTTCAACTTAAGCTACTCACTCCTATGATACAAGTACATCTAAATCTGTATTACTTCAACTTAAGCTATTCACTTCTATGATACAAGCACATCTAAATCTGTATTACTTCAACTTAAGCTACTCACTGCTATGATACAAGTACATCTAAATCTGTATTACTTCAACTTAAGCTATTCACTTCTATGATACAAGTACATCTAAATCTTTGTTACTACAACTTAAGCTACTCACTGATATGATACAAGTACATCCAAATGTGTATTACTTCAACTTAAGCTACTCACTCCTATGATACAAGCACATCCAAATCTGTATTACTTCAACTTAAGCTACTCACTGCTATGATACAAGTACATCTAAATCTGTATTACTTCAACTTAAGCTATTCACTGCTATGATACAAGTACATCTAAATCTGTATTACTTCAACTTAAGCTACTCACTGCTATGATACAAGTACATCTAAATCTATATTACTTCAAGTTAAGCTATTCACTCCTATGATACAAGTACATCCAAATCTGTATTACTTCAACTTAAGCTACTCACTCCTATGATACAAGTACATCCAAATCTGTATTACTTCAACTTAAGCTACTCACTGCTATGATACAAGTACATCTAAATCTGTATTACTTCAACTTAAGCTATTCACTGCTATGATACAAGTACATCTAAATCTGTATTACTTCAACTTAAGCTACTCACTGATATGATACAAGCACATCTAAATCTGTATTACTTCAACTTAAACTACTCACTGCTATGATACAAGTACATCTAAATCTGTATTACTTCAACTTAAGCTACTCACCCTATGATACAAGCACATCCAAATCTGTATTACTTCAACTTAAGCTACTCACTGATATGATACAAGCACATCTAAATCTGTATTACTTCAACTTAAACTACTCACTGCTATGATACAAGTACATCTAAATCTGTATTACTTCAACTTAAGCTACTCACTCCTATGATACAAGCACATCTAAATCTGTATTACTTCAACTTAAGCTATTCACTGCTATGATACAAGTACATCCAAATCTGTATTACTTCAACTTAAGCTACTCACTGATATGATACAAGCACATCTAAATCTGTATTACTTCAACTTAAACTACTCACTGCTATGATACAAGTACATCTAAATCTGTATTACTTCAACTTAAGCTACTCACTCCTATGATACAAGCACATCTAAATCTGTATTACTTCAACTTAAGCTATTCACTGCTATGATACAAGTACATCTAAATCTGTATTACTTCAACTTAAGCTACTCACTGCTATGATACAAGCACATCTAAATCTGTATTACTTCAACTTAAGCTACTCACTGCTATGATACAAGTACATCTAAATCTGTATTACTTCAACTTAAGCTACTCACTGATATGATACAAGCACATCTAAATCTGTATTACTTCAACTTAAGCTACTCACTGCTATGATACAAGTACATCTAAATCTGTATTACTTCAACTTAAGCTACTCACTCCTATGATACAAGCACATCCAAATCTGTATTACTTCAACTTAAGCTACTCACTGATATGATACAAGCACATCTAAATCTGTATTACTTCAACTTAAACTACTCACTGCTATGATACAAGTACATCTAAATCTGTATTACTTCAACTTAAGCTACTCACTCCTATGATACAAGCACATCTAAATCTGTATTACTTCAACTTAAGCTATTCACTGCTATGATACAAGTACATCTAAATCTGTATTACTTCAACTTAAGCTACTCACTGATATGATACAAGCACATCTAAATCTGTATTACTTCAACTTAAACTACTCACTGCTATGATACAAGTACATCTAAATCTGTATTACTTCAACTTAAGCTACTCACTCCTATGATACAAGTACATCTAAATCTGTATTACTTCAACTTAAGCTATTCACTGCTATGATACAAGTACATCCAAATCTGTATTACTTCAACTTAAGCTACTCACTGATATGATACAAGCACATCTAAATCTGTATTACTTCAACTTAAACTACTCACTGCTATGATACAAGTACATCTAAATCTGTATTACTTCAACTTAAGCTACTCACTCCTATGATACAAGCACATCTAAATCTGTATTACTTCAACTTAAGCTACTCACTCCTATGATACAAGCACATCTAAATCTGTATTACTTCAACTTAAACTACTCACTGCTATGATACAAGTACATCTAAATCTGTATTACTTCAACTTAAGCTACTCACTCCTATGATACAAGCACATCTAAATCTGTATTACTTCAACTTAAGCTATTCACTGCTATGATACAAGTACATCCAAATCTGTATTACTTCAACTTAAGCTACTCACTGATATGATACAAGCACATCTAAATCTGTATTACTTCAACTTAAACTACTCACTGCTATGATACAAGTACATCTAAATCTGTATTACTTCAACTTAAGCTACTCACTCCTATGATACAAGCACATCTAAATCTGTATTACTTCAACTTAAGCTACTCACTCCTATGATACAAGCACATCTAAATCTGTATTACTTCAACTTAAGCTACTCACTGCTATGATACAAGTACATCTAAATCTGTATTACTTCAACTTAAGCTACTCACTCCTATGATACAAGCACATCTAAATCTGTATTACTTCAACTTAAGCTACTCACTGCTATGATACAAGTACATCTAAATCTGTATTACTTCAACTTAAGCTACTCACTGATATGATACAAGCACATCTAAATCTGTATTCCTTCAACTTAAACTACTCACTGCTATGATACAAGTACATCTAAATCTGTATTACTTCAACTTAAGCTACTCACCCCTATGATACAAGCACATCTAAATCTGTATTACTTCAACTTAAGCTACTCACTGCTATGATACAAGTACATCTAAATCTGTATTACTTCAACTTAAGCTACTCACTGCTATGATACAAGTACATCTAAATCTGTATTACTTCAACTTAAGCTACTCACTGCTATGATACAAGTACATCTAAATCTGTATTACTCAACTTAAGCTACTCACTGCTATGATACAAGTACATCTAAATCTGTATTACTTCAACTTAAGCTACTCACTCCTATGATACAAGTACATCTAAATCTGTATTACTTCAACTTAAGCTACTCACTCCTATGATACAAGCACATCTAAATCTGTATTACTTCAACTTAAGCTATTCACTCCTATGATACAAGCACATCTAAATCTGTATTACTTCAACTTAAGCTACTCACTGCTATGATACAAGTACATCTAAATCTGTATTACTTCAACTTAAGCTACTCACTCCTATGATACAAGTACATCTAATTCTGTATTACTTCAACTTAAGCTACTCACTCCTATGATACAAGTACATCTAAATCTGTATTACTTCAACTTAAGCTATTCACTCCTATGATACAAGCACATCTAAATCTGTATTACTTCAACTTAAGCTACTCACTGCTATGATACAAGTACATCTAAATCTGTATTACTTCAACTTAAGCTACTCACTCCTATGATACAAGTACATCTAAATCTGTATTACTTCAACTTAAGCTACTCACTGCTATGATACAAGTACATCTAAATCTGTATTACTTCAACTTAAGCTACTCACTCCTATGATACAAGTACATCTAAATCTGTATTACTTCAACTTAAGCTACTCACTGCTATGATACAAGTACATCTAAATCTGTATTACTTCAACTTAAGCTACTCACTCCTATGATACAAGTACATCTAAATCTGTATTACTTCAACTTAAGCTATTCACTCCTATGATACAAGTACATCTAAATCTTTGTTACTACAACTTAAGCTATTCACTGCTATGATACAAGTACATCTAAATCTTTGTTACTTCAACTTAAGCTACTCACTGCTATGATACAAGTACATCTAAATCTTTGTTACTTCAACTTAAGCTATTCACTCCTATGATACAAGTACATCTAAATCTGTATTACTTCAACTTAAGCTACTCACTGCTATGATACAAGTACATCTAAATCTTTGTTACTTCAACTTAAGCTATTCACTCCTATGATACAAGTACATCTAAATCTGTATTACTTCAACTTAAGCTACTCACTGCTATGATACAAGTAAATCTAAATCTGTATTACTTCAACTTAAGCTACTCACTGCTATGATACAAGTACATCTTAATCTTTGTTACTTCAACTTAAACTACTCACTCCTATGATACAAGTACATCTAAATCTGTATTACTTCAACTTAAGCTACTCACTGCTATGATACAAGTACATCTAAATCTTTGTTACTTCAACTTAAGCTACTCACTGCTATGATACAAGTACATCTAAATCTGTATTACTTCAACTTAAGCTACTCACTGCTATGATACAAGTACATCTAAATCTGTATTACTTCAACTTAAGCTACTCACTGCTATGATACAAGTACATCTAAATCTTTGTTACTACAACTTAAGCTACTCACTGATATGATACAAGTACATCCAAATCTGTATTACTTCAACTTAAGCTACTCACTCCTATGATACAAGTACATCTAAATCTTTGTTACTACAACTTAAGCTACTCACTGATATGATACAAGTACATCCAAATCTGTATTACTTCAACTTAAGCTACTCACTCCTATGATACAAGCACATCCAAATCTGTATTACTTCAACTTCAGCTACTCACTGCTATGATACAAGTACATCTAAATCTGTATTACTTCAACTTAAGCTACTCACTGCTATGATACAAGTACATCTAAATCTGTATTACTTCAAGTTAAGCTATTCACTCCTATGATACAAGTACATCCAAATCTGTATTACTTCAACTTAAGCTACTCACTCCTATGATACAAGCACATCTAAATCTGTATTACTTCAACTTAAGCTATTCACTCCTATGATACAAGCACATCCAAATCTGTATTACTTCAACTTAAGCTACTCACTGCTATGATACAAGTACATCTAAATCTCTATTACTTCAACTTAAGCTACTCACTGCTATGATACAAGTACATCCAAATCTGTATTACTTCAACTTAAGCTACTCACTCCTATGATACAAGCACATCTAAATCTGTATTACTTCAACTTAAGCTACTCACTGCTATGATACAAGTACATCTAAATCTGTATTACTTCAACTTAAGCTACTCACTGCTATGATACAAGTACATCTAATTCTGTATTACTTCAACTTAAGCTACTCACTCCTATGATACAAGCACATCTAAATCTGTATTACTTCAACTTAAGCTATTCACTCCCATGATACAAGTACATCTAATCTGTATTACTTCAACTTAAGCTACTCACTCCTACGATACAAGTACATCTAAATCTGTATTACTTCAACTTAAGCTACTCACTGCTATGATACAAGTACATCTTAATCTTTGTTACTTCAACTTAAGCTACTCACTCCTATGATACAAGTACATCTAAATCTGTATTACTTCAACTTAAGCTACTCACTGCTATGATACAAGTACATCTTAATCTTTGTTACTTCAACTTAAGCTACTCACTCCTATGATACAAGTACATCTAAATCTGTATTACTTCAACTTAAGCTACTCACTGCTATGATACAAGTACATCTTAATCTTTGTTACTTCAACTTAAGCTACTCACTCCTATGATACAAGTACATCTAAATCTGTATTACTTCAACTTAAGCTATTCACTCCTATGATACAAGTACATCTAAATCTTTGTTACTACAACTTAAGCTACTCACTGATATGATACAAGTACATCTAAATCTGTATTACTTCAACTTAAGCTACTCACTGCTATGATACAAGTACATCTAAATCTGTATTACTTCAACTTAAGCTACTCACTCCTATGATACAAGTACATCTAAATCTTTGTTACTACAACTTAAGCTACTCACTGCTATGATAAAAGTACATCTAAATCTGTATTACTTCAACTTAAGCTATTCACTGCTATGATACAAGTACATCCAAATCTGTATTACTTCAACTTAAGCTACTCACTCCTATGATACAAGTACATCTAAATCTGTATTACTTCAACTTAAGCTACTCACTGCTATGATACAAGTACATCTAAATCTCTATTACTTTAACTTAAGCTACTCACTGCTATGATACAAGTACATCTAAATCTGTATTACTTCAACTTAAGCTACTCACTCCTATGATACAAGTACATCTAAATCTTTGTTACTACAACTTAAGCTACTCACTGATATGATACAAGTACATCTAAATCTGTATTACTTCAACTTAAGCTACTCACTGCTATGATACAAGTACATCTAAATCTGTATTACTTCAACTTAAGCTACTCACTCCTATGATACAAGTACATCTAAATCTTTGTTACTACAACTTAAGCTACTCACTCCTATGATACAAGTACATCTAAATCTGTATTACTTCAACTTAAGCTACTCACTCCTATGATACAAGTACATCTAAATCTGTATTACTTCAACTTAAGCTACTCACTCCTATGATACAAGTACATCTAAATCTCTATTACTTCAACTTAAGCTACTCACTCCTATGATACAAGTACATCTAAATCTCTATTACTTCAACTTAAGCTACTCACTGATATGATACAAGTACATCTAAATCTGTATTACTTCAACTTAAGCTATTCACTCCTATGATACAAGCACATCTAAATCTGTATTACTTCAACTTAAGCTACTCACTCCTATGATACAAGCACATCTAAATCTGTATTACTTCAACTTAAGCTACTCACTCCTATGATACAAATACATCTAAATCTGTATTACTTCAACTTAAGCTATTCACTCCTATGATACAAGCACATCTAAATCTGTATTACTTCAACTTAAGCTACTCACTCCTATGATACAAGCACATCTAAATCTGTATTACTTCAACTTAAGCTACTCACTCCTATGATACAAATACATCTAAATCTGTATTACTTCAACTTAAGCTACTCACTCCTATGATACAAGTACATCCAAATCTGTATTATTTCAACTTAAGCTACTCACTCCTATGATACAAGTACATCTAAGTCTTTGTTACTTCAACTTAAGCTACTCACTCCTATGATACAATACATCTAAATCTGTATTACTTCAACTTAAGCTACTCACTCCTATGATACAAGCACATCTAAATCTGTATTACTTCAACTTAAGCTACTCACTGATATGATACAAGCACATCTAAATCTGTATTACTTCAACTTAAGCTACTCACTGATATGATACAAGTACATCTAAATCTGTATTACTTCAACTTAAGCTACTCACTGCTATGATACAAGTACATCTAAATCTGTATTACTTCAACTTAAGCTACTCACTGATATGATACAAGTACATCTAAATCTGTATTACTTCAACTTAAGCTACTCACTGCTATGATACAAGTACATCTAAATCTGTATTACTTCAACTTAAGCTACTCACTCCTATGATACAAGTACATCTAAATCTTTGTTACTTCAACTTAAGCTATTCACTTCTATGATACAAGTACATCTAAATCTTTGTTACTACAACTTAAGCTACTCACTGCTATGATACAAGTACATCCAAATCTGTATTACTTCAACTTAAGCTACTCACTCCTATGATACAAGTACATCTAAATCTTTGTTACTACAACTTAAGCTACTCACTGATATGATACAAGTACATCCAAATCTGTATTACTTCAACTTAAGCTACTCACTCCTATGATACAAGCACATCTAAATCTGTATTACTTCAACTTAAGCTATTCACTTCTATGATACAAGTACATCTAAATCTGTATTACTTCAACTTAAGCTACTCACTCCTATGATACAAGTACATCTAAATCTTTGTTACTTCAACTTAAGCTACTCACTGCTATGATACAAGCACATCTAAATCTGTATTACTTCAACTTAAGCTACTCACTCCTATGATACAAGTACATCTAAATCTTTGTTACTTCAACTTAAGCTACTCACTGCTATGATACAAGCACATCTAAATCTGTATTACTTCAACTTAAGCTATTCACTCCTATGATACAAGTACATCCAAATCTGTATTACTACAACTTCAGCTACTCACTGCTATGATACAAGTACATCTAAATCTGTATTACTTCAACTTAAGCTACTCACTGCTATGATACAAGTACATCTAAATCTGTATTACTTCAAGTTAAGCTACTCACTCCTATGATACAAGTACATCCAAATCTGTATTACTTCAAGTTAAGCTATTCACTCCTATGATACAAGTACATCTAAATCTGTATTACTTCAACTTAAGCTACTCACTCCTATGATACAAGTACATCTAAATCTGTATTACTTCAACTTAAGCTACTCACTGCTATGATACAAGTACATCTAAATCTGTATTACTTCAACTTAAGCTACTCACTGCTATGATACAAGTACATCTAAATCTGTATTACTTGAACTTAAGCTACTCACTCCTATGATACAAGTACATCTAAATCTTTGTTACTTCAACTTAAGCTACTCACTCCTATGATACAAGTACATCTAAATCTGTATTACTTCAACTTAAGCTACTCACTGCTATGATACAAGTACATCTAAATCTGTATTACTTCAACTTAAGCTACTCACTGCTATGATACAAGTACATCTAAATCTGTATTACTTCAACTTAAGCTACTCACTGCTATGATACAAGTACATCTTAATCTTTGTTACTTCAACTTAAGCTACTCACTCCTATGATACAAGTACATCTAAATCTGTATTACTTCAACTTAAGCTATTCACTCCTATGATACAAGTACATCTAAATCTGTATTACTTCAACTTAAGCTACTCACTGCTATGATACAAGTACATCTAAATCTGTATTACTTCAACTTAAGCTACTCACTGCTATGATACAAGTACATCTTAATCTTTGTTACTTCAACTTAAGCTACTCACTCCTATGATACAAGTACATCTAAATCTGTATTACTTCAACTTAAGCTATTCACTCCTATGATACAAGTACATCTAAATCTTTGTTACTACAACTTAAGCTACTCACTGATATGATACAAGTACATCTAAATCTGTATTACTTCAACTTAAGCTACTCACTCCTATGATACAAGTACATCTAAATCTTTGTTACTACAACTTAAGCTACTCACTGCTATGATAAAAGTACATCTAAATCTGTATTACTTCAACTTAAGCTATTCACTGCTATGATACAAGTACATCCAAATCTGTATTACTTCAACTTAAGCTACTCACTCCTATGATACAAGTACATCTAAATCTGTATTACTTCAACTTAAGCTACTCACTGCTATGATACAAGTACATCTAAATCTCTATTACTTTAACTTAAGCTACTCACTGCTATGATACAAGTACATCTAAATCTGTATTACTTCAACTTAAGCTACTCACTCCTATGATACAAGTACATCTAAATCTTTGTTACTACAACTTAAGCTACTAACTGATATGATACAAGTACATCTAAATCTGTATTACTTCAACTTAAGCTACTCACTGCTATGATACAAGTACATCTAAATCTTTGTTACTTCAACTTAAGCTACTCACTGCTATGATACAAGTACATCTAAATCTTTGTTACTACAACTTAAGCTACTCACTCCTATGATACAAGTACATCTAAATCTGTATTACTTCAACTTAAGCTATTCACTCCTATGATACAAGCACATCTAAATCTGTATTACTTCAACTTAAGCTACTCACTCCTACGATACAAGTACATCTAAATCTGTATTACTTCAACTTAAGCTATTCACTCCTATGATACAAGTACATCTAAATCTTTGTTACTTCAACTTAAGCTACTCACTGATATGATACAAGTACATCTAAATCTGTATTACTTCAACTTAAGCTACTCACTGCTATGATACAAGTACATCTTAATCTGTATTACTTCAACTTAAGCTACTCACTCCTATGATACAAGTACATCTAAATCTTTGTTACTTCAACTTAAGCTACTCACTCCTACGATACAAGTACATCTAAATCTGTATTACTTCAACTTAAGCTATTCACTCCTATGATACAAGTACATCTAAATCTTTGTTACTTCAACTTAAGCTACTCACTGATATGATACAAGTACATCTAAATCTGTATTACTTCAACTTAAGCTACTCACTGCTATGATACAAGTACATCTAAATCTCTATTACTTCAACTTAAGCTACTCACTGATATGATACAAGTACATCTAAATCTTTGTTACTACAACTTAAGCTACTCACTCCTATGATACAAGTACATCTAAATCTGTATTACTTCAACTTAAGCTACTCACTCCTATGATACAAGTACATCTAAATCTGTATTACTTCAACTTAAGCTACTCACTGCTATGATACAAGTACATCTAAATCTTTGTTACTACAACTTAAGCTACTCACTGATATGATACAAGTACATCTAAATCTGTATTACTTCAACCTAAGCTATTCACTGCTATGATACAAGTACATCTAAATCTGTATTACTTCAACTTAAGCTACTCAGTGCTATGATACAAGTACATCTAAATCTGTATTACTTCAAGTTAAGCTATTCACTCCTATGATACAAGTACATCCAAATCTGTATTACTTCAACTTAAGCTACTCACTCCTATGATACAAGCACATTCAAATCTGTATTACTTCAACTTAAGGTACTCACTGCTATGATACTAGTACATCTAAATCTGTATTACTTCAACTTAAGCTATTCACTGCTATGATACAAGTACATCCAAATCTGTATTACTTCAACTTAAGCTACTCACTGATATGATACAAGTACATCTAAATCTGTATTACTTCAACTTAAGCTACTCACTGCTATGATACAAGTACATCTAAATCTGTATTACTTCAACTTAAGCTACTCACTGCTATGATACAAGTACATCTAAATCTGTATTACTTCAACTTAAGCTACTCACTCCTATGATACAAGTACATCTAAATCTTTGTTACTACAACTTAAGCTACTCACTCCTATGATACAAGTACATCTAAATCTGTATTACTTCAGCTTAAGCTACTCACTGCTATGATTACAAGTGCATCTAAATCTGTATTACTTCAACTTAAGCTACTCACTCCTATGATTACAAGCACATCTAAATCTGTATTACTTCAACTTAAGCTATTCACTGCTATGATACAAGTACATCTAAATCTGTATTACTTCAACTTAAGCTACTCACTGCTATGATACAAGTACATCTAAATCTGTATTACTTCAACTTAAGCTATTCACTCCTATGATACAAGCACATCTAAATATGTATTACTTCAACTTAAGCTACTCACTGCTATGATACAAGCACATCTAAATCTGTATTACTTCAACTTAAGCTACTCACTGCTATGATACAAGTACATCTAAATCTGTATTACTTCAACTTAAGCTACTCACTGCTATGATACAAGTACATCCAAATCTGTATTACTTCAACTTAAGCTACTCACTGATATGATACAAGTACATCTAAATCTGTATTACTTCAACTTAAGCTACTCACTGCTATGATACAAGTACATCTAAATCTGTATTACTTCAACTTAAGCTACTCACTGCTATGATACAAGTACATCTAAATCTTTGTTACTACAACTTAAGCTACTCACTGCTATGATACAAGTACATCTAAATCTGTATTACTTCAACTTAAGCTACTCACTCCTATGATACAAGTACATCTAAATCTTTGTTACTACAACTTAAGCTACTCACTCCTATGATACAAGTACATCTAAATCTGTATTACTTCAACTTAAGCTACTCACTGCTATGATACAAGTACATCTAAATCTGTATTACTTCAACTTAAGCTACTCACTCCTATGATACAAGTACATCTAAATCTGTATTACTTTAACTTAAGCTACTCACTCCTATGATACAAGTACATCTAAATCTCTATTACTTCAACTTAAGCTACTCACTGATATGATACAAGTACATCTAAATCTGTATTACTTCAACTTAAGCTACTCACTCCTATGATACAAACTTAAGCTACTCACTCCTATGATACAAGTACAACTAAATCTGTATTACTTCAACTTAAGCTACTCACTGCTATGATACAAGTACATCTAAATCTGTATTACTTCAACTTAAGCTATTCACTCCTATGATACAAGCACATCTAAATCTGTATTACTTCAAATTAAGCTACTCACTCCTATGATACAAATACATCTAAATCTGTATTACTTCAACTTAAGCTACTCACTGCTATGATACAAGTACATCCAAATCTGTATTACTTCAACTTAAGCTACTCACTCCTATGATACAAGTACATCTAAATCTTTGTTACTACAACTTAAGCTACTCACTGCTATGATACAAGTACATCTAAATCTTTGTTACTTCAACTTAAGCTACTCACTCCTATGATACAAGTACATCTAAATCTTTGTTACTACAACTTAAGCTACTCACTGCTATGATACAAGTACATCTAAATCTTTGTTACTTCAACTTAAGCTACTCACTCCTATGATACAAGTACATCTAAATCTTTGTTGCTACAACTTAAGCTACTCACTGCTATGATACAAGTACATCTAAATCTTTGTTACTTCAACTTAAGCTACTCACTCCTATGATACAAGTACATCTAAATCTTTGTTACTACAACTTAAGCTACTCACTCCTATGATACAAGTACATCTTAATCTTTGTTACTACAACTTAAGCTATTCACTGCTATGATACAAGTACATCTAAATCTGTATTACTTCAACTTAAGCTACTCACTGCTATGATACAAGTACATCTTAATCTTTGTTACTACAACTTAAGCTACTCACTCCTATGATACAAGTACATCTAAATCTGTATTACTTCAACTTAAGCTACTCACTGCTATGATACAAGTACATCTAAATCTTTGTTACTTCAACTTAAGCTACTCACTCCTATGATACAAGTACATCTAAATCTGTATTACTTCAACTTAAGCTACTCACTGCTATGATACAAGTACATCTAAATCTGTATTACTTCAACTTAAGCTACTCACTCCTATGATACAAGTACATCTAAATCTTTGTTACTACAACTTAAGCTACTCACTCCTATGATACAAGTACATCTAAATCTGTATTACTTCAACTTAAGCTACTCACTCCTATGATACAAGTACATCTAAATCTGTATTACTTCAACTTAAGCTACTCACTGCTATGATACAAGTACATTCACCTTTTACTTAACATATAAATTCCTGTATTTTAGAAGCATTATCATATAAGTAATAATAATTCTTCAACTATTTTCTATCTAATAAATATCATTTCACAGAAATTACTTAACATTTAGGTCAGTATTTAGTTTGTAATTTACATTACAAGTGTCATGCCCTCAATGTTAAAAAACAGGGCAGACTGGTTTAAACTCTATCCATTCATCCAAGTTTAAGGTGTTTCATAAACACAGTTTGCACTTGTTTTTAGTCACTGCTGAAATAATTTTATTAACTCTACAATTACAAGCACAAAATAATAGCCCAAACAGCTTTTTAACAATCACAAGTTAAAACCTTACCATCTCTAAAGTATCTTGATATTTGTTTGATGAAATACCCTGCTCTAACTTAATCACTGTTATAATGTTCAATCGTAGTGAAACACTTTATTTACCTCTTTTGCAAAGGTTTCCTTTGAAATGTTGGAAAGATTACTTCCTAAGCCTCTCAATAATCCAACAGCAAATTGAAGTTTGTTGTGAACCTCAACCAAATGAGAGAGACCATTCATAACAACCCCAACTAATGTAGTATCGACCACAAAGTCATTCTGAAATAAAACTCTTTCACAATATGAAACAGCTTAAGTACACAAGTTAAAGATTTTAAAGAGACATTTACAGTGATTAAGAAATCAGATAATACAAGTACTTGACATTCAAATTAAGTTAATGAGATACAATGTATGGTAAAACTTACTGTAACTGTTGAATAATCATAACAGCTTATAATTAAAAAATTAGCTTCACACACAAAATATAAAAATTATAAACCTTTTCATCATCAATTTTAAGATCTTCAGTTTGAAATAAACACCCTACATCCTTTCATCATTTTATTCCTAAAAGTTATTAATTCTTACATATTGCATAGCTTTGTTTGACATTTCTACAACTTAGCCATCATGTGTTCAGCAAACATGTGTTTCAGAAAAACAGATGGTAATAAGGTTTTTTCATATTAATTACAGTTTAATTTGGAAAAACTCTTCTACTGCAAACAAACCATATTACTTGGATTTAGGTTGTTCGACTGTCACATTCTTCTTTACAACAAGTATATGACTTGGATTTAGATATAAACAGTGTTTATCAAATTTTCAACACAATAGACACTTTTTTGAAGTCAACCTTTCATTTCTAAATTCAAACATTTCAGATCAGTTATACAACAAAGTTTAACTTTAAATCTCATCAGATTCAATATAATTTATTCATGGTTTATAGAACATGAATTCAATCTTATTTTCCACAAACAAGTTTTTTCCCCTACAATTTTAATTTACTAAGAAATAAGTCTGACATTCAACATTATACAGTCTTTATCTCCCTTAAGCTTAGGTTAAGTTTCAAAGTCTGACTGATCTATTAACAATAATAGTTTTACCTCACTGAAAGTACACTGTTGTCACACTTAAAATTAACTTACATACATAAATATGTGTTACCTGTTTTAAAATCCATTCCAAAGCTTTGTAGAAATAATCCTCAATAAAAGTTTCGAGATGATGACCATCATCAGGTTGTTGTTGTAACCAGGAACTAATCACAGCCTTAATGTCTGTATCTTCATCACTAGAATCAGGAATAATGCTTGTCTTCATCAATGGAAAGTGATGCTCAAAATGAATTAGCTTTCAAATTACCAACTCTTTATACCAGATCATAGCACTTGTAGATTTACATTTTAAATGTTACTGAACTACTATTTACGTCAGAGTTTGGTATCAAACTGTTGATAATAATTTAAATTTTAGTATTATGCACTAGTTAATTTAAAAATAAAATCCTAAATGTTGAATGTAGCACTGGTAAAAATTAGATGTTTGTGATGTCAAAATACTAAATACATAGTTTCATACAAACTAGGAACTCAATCACTGATATTGAGAAGCTAGAATACAAAATTAGAGCCTCCTATATTTTATATTTCTGATACTAAATACATAGTTTCATACAAACTAGGAACTCAATCACTGATATTGAGAAGCTAGAATACAAAATTAGAGCCTCCTATATTTTATATTTCTGATACTAAATACATAGTTTCATACAAACTAGGAACTCAATCACTGATATTGAGAAGCTAGAATACAAAATTAGAGCCTCCTATATTTTATATTTCTGATACTAAATACATAGTTTCATACAAACTAGGAACTCAATCACTGATATTGAGAAGCTAGAATACAAAATTAGAGCCTCCTATATTTTATATTTCTGATACTAAATACATAGTTTCATACAAACTAGGAACTCAATCACTGATATTGAGAAGCTAGAATACAAAATTAGAGCCTCCTATATTTTATATTTCTGATACTAAATACATAGTTTCATACAAACTAGGAACTCAATCACTGATATTGAGAAGCTAGAATACAAAATTAGAGCCTCCTATATTTTATATTTCTGGAGATATTATATATTTATTGAATCAACTAAGGTGGCCATGCCTATTTCTTTAATTTTTGAAAATACTTGCCCATATACATCTATTTTGCCCAGTGATATGTGTATAACCAGCAGAAAGCCAAGAATATCCCCCTAATTTTATCTCAACCTCTGCATAGTATATTCAAGGTAAATCTTCTTTTCTCATGCTAGATTCCAAAAAGTAAGGTAAGACATTAGTGTGTTTAAACTTACATATTTTTTAGATCCAAATACAGCTTACTTGCTAAGCTTGATAAATTATTATGAAATTCTTTGGTATTTTTTGTAAAGTAATTTATGAGTTTTGGTTGTTTCCAAATAAATATATACACCCTAAAAACATTATTTTGTTTCTCATCCTCCATGTGCAAAATTTGATAAGGCTTAACAACCAACAGTAAGCAGCAAATGACAAAAAAGTTCATACTACAAGAGATAATTGTTTGCTGTACTTCTTATTTACTGTTCTATGTTTTAAGAAAAATAATTTTGAGAAATTATTTGTAAATAACAATAATGTACAAATATATACAATGTATAATAAATGAAATGTGACTGCATTTTACAGAAATTATTTGTAAGTAATAATAATGTATAAATATATACAATGTATATTAACTGAAATGTGACTCCATTTCACCCATTGCAAGTCCACTAAAATACAGCCAAGACAAGTCACTTTCAATAGACTAAAGGCCAGTTTTATATTTTTGGATATGGTAACATAAGTGCACATGTGCCATATCATTACAACTTCTGTAAAGTTAACCAGGCATGGCTAAGAGGTCAATATAAATAAATATATGCAGATGTGTAATTTTATGACATTTAAGCTATTTAGACTGAACATTTGTGTTTTTGCATTATTACATGTAATCATTTTAAAACAAAAAAATATAATTTATATTTATTTCCTAATTTCATATATTAGTTAAAAGGTTGGTCAAACCAACCAAACCCATAAAAAGATCCGACAGTGCACATAACAGGTTTTTTCCTTAACCATATCACTACAGGTATCCTTTACTTGAGAAAAGAAAGTGTACCTTACTCTCTGTGAGCTTGTCATTGTTCAGACAAACCACATTTTGTATAGTCTTTAATTTTGTTTGGTAAAAGAGCTATCAAGTAGATAATCAGACCCTCCCTTGTTTGGTAAAAGAGCTATCAAGTAGATAATCAGACCCTCCCTTGTTTGGTAAAAGAGCTATCAAGTAGATAATCAGACCCTCCCTTGTTTGGTAAAGAGCTATCAAGTAGATAATCAGACCCTCCCTTGTTTGGTAAAAAAGCTATCAAGTAGATAATCAGACCCTCCCTTGTTTGGTAAAGAGCTATCAAGTAGATAATCAGACCCTCCCTTGTTTGGTAAAAGAGCTATCAAGTAGATAATCAGACCCTCCCTTGTTTGGTAAAGAGCTATCAAGTAGATAATCAGACCCTCCCTTGTTTGGTAAAAGAGCTATCAAGTAGATAATCAGACCCTCCCTTGTTTGGTAAAAGAGCTATCAAGTAGATAATCAGACCCTCCCTTGTTTGGTAAAAGAGCTATCAAGTAGATAATCAGACCCTCCCTTGTTTGGTAAAAGAGCTATCAAGTAGATAATCAGACCCTCCCTTTCTTTCAGAATCTTTAATAGTTTTCTCTTATCTTTAATTATACATTACCTATAACCAGTAGAAAGTCAAGTGTTTTATCTAGTAAATAACATATTGTTAACATTATTTTCTGAATGGTTAAATGTCAATTTCAAGAGCACACACATCGTTTGATTAGAAAGTTAACAGCTAACTTAATTGAATTTTCAGAGGTATGGGAATGTGTCTACTCTTTGCATGTTATTGGTCTATATTGTTTGGTGCATTATTTACTTAAATACAAATTATTAAGTGCAAACCTGTCCAATCCCATAATGCCAAACACCATCAGACAGTGGTATTCCAATAACCAATAATACAGCCATATTATCAAACCTGTCCAATCCAACAAGGCCAAGCACTATCAGACAACCAAATTACTACATCCAATCATTCTTAAAATACAAGAATTCCATCATGGACACGCTGCCAAAACTTCATTATTACTAAAACATCACAGTCCATTATCAAACTTTTTCAAAGACTTATCACGACTGTATTATTTAAACCTCAACATTCACTTAAAATTAAGCATCAAGCACAAACATCAAAGAATACATCTAATGTGTTTACTTTGTAATGTTGTTTTCACACTTAATGTGTCTATAATAATTACAAATAATAATGCTGTGCCTATAGTACTATATAAGAGCTGTTAAATCTTCAAAATTTTAAGAACTATTGTGGCTTTATCATTACCTTAAAAAGATCATCCCCATTCGAGAGATTGTGGCTGGAGAAGCACAACTCAGGTCATGTGTTTCAAACAGGAAGTTAACATTAGGTCCAAACTGAATTCGTTCTCCTGAAGGCATGGTTAACAAGCGGTTATCATCGAGAACCGAGTTTAGTGATTCAATCCATTCAGGATCAATATCTCCATCACAAATTATCCACGAGTGGACATCTGATAAAAATACAAAGAGGAGATTTGAAACCTGAATTTTAAACAATGTTTACTTCATCAGACATAACTGTTTTTAGTCACTGTAATACTTTAAGCAAATTTACCAACCTTGTGGTTCTTTCACAACCTGTCTGGCACTTATAGTCAGCACTCCATCATGCCATTCCCTGGTGTCTATGTCAATATGTCCGAGCAGCTGTAAAGACAAGACAACTATTTTTAAAACGTTTGGACATACAGAGATGGACCCTATACTATATTATTATACATCTGCCCCTCTATCAGTAATAAAAACATTTCACAATAATGTCCTAAATAATTTAATCTATTAGTGTATAAAAAACATGTACAATAACAACATTTAAAAATAACAGGTGTACAATGCTCTTGTTTACTTAAACAATAAACTTTACAAAATATGACATTCAAGATAAAAATAAAAACTGGTACATTTTATACCACAAAGGTTTGGAAACTTTACATTATTGTACCTGAAGTCTAAATACAATGGTTCCTCTGGCTTTTTACATTTGTCCCTACGTTTTGTGCTCATCAGATGGTACATGGAAAAATACAAAATAAACTAACCTGAACTCGGGGAATAGCTTTTGGGTTCATCAGATGATACTTGATGGTGTGGTTCATGCTTGTCAATGACTGTAGCAGGACTCTCCATAAAGTTGACTTACCAGAGCCGCTAGGCCCAACAATAACAACTCCCATTCTCTGTTGAAGCTGCTCATACAGTTCAAGAATCTTTTTTACCTGAATAAAAAACAACTGTATGTACCACCATACATAATGTTATTGAAATCTGTCATTATTCAAGATAATAAAAAATAGCTGTATGTACCATCATACATAATGTTATTGAAATCTGTCATTATTCAAGATAATAAAAAATAGCTGTATGTACCGTCATACATAATGTTATTGAAATCTGTCATTATTCAAGATAATAAAAAACAACTGTATGTACCGTCATACATAATGTTACTGAAACCTCTCATTATTCAAGATAATAAAAACAAACTGTATGTACCGTCATACATAATGTTATTGAAACCTCTCATTATTCAAGATAATAAAAAACAACTGTATGTACCATCATACATAATGTTATTGAAATCTGTCATTATTCAAGATAATATAAAACAAACTGTATGTACCATCATGTATAATGTTATTGAAATCTGTCATTATTCAAGATAATATAAAACAACTGTATGTACCGTCATACATAATGTTATTGAAATCTGTCATTATTCAAGATAATAAAAAACAACTGTATGTACCATCATGTATAATGTTATTGAAATCTGTCATTATTCAAGATAATAAAAAACAACTGTATGTACCGTTATATATAATGTTATTGAAATCTGTCATTATTCAAGATAATAAAAAACAACTGTATGTACCGTCATATATAATGTTATTGAAATCTGTCATTATTCAAGATAATAAAAAACAACTGTATGTACCGTCATATATAATGTTATTGAAATCTGTCATTATTCAAGATAATAAATAAACTGTATGTACCATCATACATAATGTTATTGAAATCTGTCATTATTCAAGATAATATAAAACAACTGTATGTACCATCATGTATAATGTTATTTAAATCTGCTATTATTCAAGATAATAAAAACAAACTGTATGTACCGTCATACATAATGTTATTTAAATCTGCTATTATTCAAGATAATAAAAACAAACTGTATGTACCGTCATACATAATGTTATTGAAATCTGTCATTATTCAAGATAATAAAAAACAACTGTATGTACCGTTATATATAATGTTATTGAAATCTGTCATTATTCAAGATAATATAAAACAACTGTATGTACCGTCATATATAATGTTATTGAAATCTGTCATTATTCAAGATAATAAAAAACAACTGTATGTACCGTCATATATAATGTTATTGAAATCTGTCATTATTCAAGATAATAAAAAACAACTGTATGTACCGTCATACATAATGTTATTGAAATCTGTCATTATTCAAGATAATAAAAAACAACTGTATGTACCGTCATACATAATGTTATTGAAATCTGTCATTATTCAAAATAATAAAAACAAACTGTATGTACCGTCATATATAATGTTATTGAAATCTGTCATTATTCAAGATAATAAAAACAAACTGTATGTACTGTCATATATACACACCAAGTATTGGCACTTCGTGACATTTCACAGTTCTTCCCTACCCACATGACTTACTTTAAGTATCATTATTATCATTATTACTTTTGTAATGCACAAACACTAAACATGTGCAGGGTCGAAGGGAAACAAAAGTTTTTTAGCATCCCAGATTGTTTTGCCAGCCCGTTTGGAGGCTGCAAAATTTAAAACCTAAATTGCCATGGCTTTATATGTAAAATGTGAATTGTATCCTGTCTTAGTTACAGGTATTAAAAGATAACAGCAATGAGATTGAATCCATTTGGGTTTCTTTTAGTGGACATAAAGGGAAAAGACTTTTTATGGAAATGTCTTACTGACCACCAAATAATATTGAGGAAATTAGTGAGAAACTTAATAGTTAGATTGAGATTTCAGCTGTTAATGAAGTCATAATTATTGGTGATTTTAATTTCAGGCATAGAGATTAGGAAGTGCTTGAGTCAAACCATGAAGGAGAAAGGCTTTTGAAAACTGACTTTCTAAATCAATTAGTCGAGGAACTTACTAGAAGCAATGCTATTTTAGGTTTATTGTTAACTTTAAATATAGAAATGATTGAAAGGACAGTAACTGTGGAAGATCTTGTTGCAAGTGATCATTGATCTATTAGGTTTGATGTTTTGTTCCTTATGGATATAAAGGATAATAATATTTTGGTTACAAGTTTTGAAGAGGTACAACAAGAATTAGTTGTTTTGAATTGGGTGGCTGACTTACTTGGAGACACTGACCAAATCTTTAAACATTCAAAGTAAATATATTCCTGACTCTAAGTACAAAACCAGGTTTTAGCACAAAGAGTTTAAGATATTATATTAAACCATGAAATATTTAAGAAATTTAAACTGACTGCTATGACATAAATTAGTGATTTTAATTAATTAAAATTAAATCCCAGTAATTATTGGACCATTAGTATTACATCATTCGTGAAAAGACTGTTAAGAGATGCTTTCAAAAGCCATTTAGCAAAGTTTAGAATTTTATTAGATAGTCAATAAGGTTTCATTAAGGGAAAATCTTGTCTTACAAACCTTGTGACAATCATTGAAAAGGTTACTGTTTATGTAGATGAGGATAAAAATGTAGATTTTTATTTGGATTTTCAGAAAGTATCTGACAAGGTGTCACATAAAAGAAAAAAAAAAGTCTCTACAGGTGTGAGGGATAAGTTAACTAATTGGATAGAAGAGTGGCTAGATGGAGGAATGCAAAGGGTTGTTATAAATAGAGTTCAGTCAAACCGAATTAATGTTACAAGTGGTGTACCTCAGTCGTAGGACCTTTGTTCTTTTTGATTTACAACAATGACATAAAGGAAGGAATAGTCAATAAATTACTTAAATTTACTCAAGGTCTTCAGTGTTGCTGACAACAAATTCAGATACTTTTGTAAGTTGGTAAAATGAATGTCAGATTGGTTTTAATTGTGACAAATGCAAGATAATGTATGTGAGCTATCATAATTTGAATTATACATATAATTTGGATGAAAATAACGTTAACAGTGTCATGAAAGAAAGGGATCGTGGTGTGACGGTCGATCAGTCTCTTAAGTCATCCAAGCAGTGTGCTTTTATTAGCAGCAAGGCAAATAGGATTTTAAGTTGTAGCTACAGAAATGTTCAATATTTAAGTCTAAATATATTGTAATCTATTTGTACTGGTCACTGGTTAAACCACATTTAGAATACTGTGTTTCTTACATTGGAAAATACAATGAATTGTTGGAAAGGGTTCAGAGTAGGGTTACTATAACGATACCCAAAATGAAGGGGTCGTCCTACGAAGAGAGGCTGAAATCTTTCAAATTGTTTTCTCTTGAAACAAGATGAATAAAAGTGAGTTTGACTGAGGTGTTTAAGATTGTAAAGGAAACTGATAGTGTTGATGCATCATATTTAATAGTGAGAATATTCTGACTAAGAGAAACAACTATAAAGTTTGGGAGTGTAGGAGTCAGCTTCAGATAAGACAGTTTTATTTTTCTAACAGGGTGGTTGGCTTTTGAAATGGGTTGCCTGCAAACGTTCTAGAGGCAGTAAATTTAAATGAGTTTAAGAAAAGCTTCATAAGTATTTGAATGATAAGAGCTGGCTTTAAATGCTTTTAAGTTAATTTAGTATAGAGTGTGGAACAACCAAAATGGAAGAGGTTCCATAAGTATTTGAATGATAAGGGCTGGGTTTAAATGTTTTTAAGTTAATTTAGTATAGAGTGTGGAACAACCAAAATGGAAGAGGTTCCATAAGTATTTGAATGATAAGGGCTGGGTTTAAATGCTTTTAAGTTAATTTAGTATAGAGTGTGGAACAACCAAAATGGAAGAGGTTCCATAAGTATTTGAATGATAAGAGCTGGCTTTAAATGCTTTTAAGTTAATTTAGTATAGAGTGTGGAACAACCAAAATGGAAGAGGTTCCATAAGTATTTGAATGATAAGAGCTGGCTTTAAATGCTTTTAAGTTAATTTAGTATAGAGTGTGGAACAACCAAAATGGAAGAGGTTCCATAAGTATTTGAATGATAAGAGCTGGCTTTAAATGTTTTTAAGTTAATTTAGTATAGTGTGTGGAACAACCAAAATGGAAGAGGTTTTATAAGTATTTCAATGATAAGGGCTGGCTTTAAATGTTTTTAAGTTAATTTAGTATAGAGTGTGGAACAACCAAAATGGAAGAGGTTCCATAAGTATTTGAATGATAAGGGCTGGATTTAAATGTTTTTAAGTTAAATTAGTATAGAGTGTGGAACAACTAAAATGGAAGAGGTTCCATAAGTATTTGAATGATAAGGGCTGGCTTTAAATGTTTTTAAGTTAATTTAGTATAGAGTGTGGAACAACGAAAATGGAAGAGGTTCCATAAGTATTTGAATGATAAGGGCTGGCTTTAAATGTTTTAAGTTAATTTAGTATAGAGTGTGGAACAACCAAAATGGAAGAGGTTCCATAAGTATTTGAATGATAAGGGCTGGCTTTAAATGTTTTTAAGTTAATTTAGTATAGAGTGTGGAACAACCAAAATGGAAGAGGTTCCATAAGTATTTGAATGATAAGGGCTGGCTTTAAATGTTTTTAAGTTAATTTAGTATAGAGTGTGGAACAACCAAAATGGAAGAGGTTCCATAAGTATTTGAATGATAAGGGCTGGCTTTAAATGTTTTTAAGTTAATTTAGTGTTGAGTGTGGAACAACCAAAATGGAAGAGGTTCCATAAGTATTTGAATGATAAGGGCTGGCTTTAAATGTTTTAAGTTAATTTAGTGTTGAGTGTGGAACAACCAAAATGGAAGAGGTTCCATAAGTATTTGAATGATAAGGGCTGGCTTTAAATGTTTTTAAGTTAATTTAGTATAGAGTGTGGAACAACCAAAATGGAAGAGGTTCCATAAGTATTTGAATGATAAGGGCTGGCTTTAAATGTTTTTAAGTTAATTTAGTATAGAGTGTGGAACAACCAAAATGGAAGAGGTTCCATAAGTATTTGAATGATAAGAGCTGGCTTTAAATGTTTTAAGTTAATTTAGTATAGAGTGTGGAACAACCAAAATGGAAGAGGTTCCATAAGTATTTGAATGATAAGGGCTGGCTTTAAATGTTTTTAAGTTAATTTAGTATAGAGTGTGGAACAACCAAAATGGAAGAGGTTCTATAAGTATTTGAATGATAAGGGCTGGCTTTAAATGTTTTTAAGTTAATTTAGTATAGAGTGTGGAACAACCAAAATGGAAGAGGTTCCATAAGTATTTGAATGATAAGAGCTGGCTTTAAATGTTTTAAGTTAATTTAGTATAGAGTGTGGAACAACCAAAATGGAAGAGGTTCCATAAGTATTTGAATGATAAGGGCTGGCTTTAAATGTTTTTAAGTTAATTTAGTGTTGAGTGTGGAATAACCAAAATGGAAGAGGTTCCATAAGTATTTGAATGATAAGGGCTGGCTTTAAATGTTTTTAAGTTAATTTAGTGTTGAGTGTGGAACAACCAAAATGGAAGAGGTTTTATAAGTATTTCAATGATAAGGGCTGGCTTTAAATGTTTTTAAGTTAATTTAGTATAGAGTGTGGAATAACCAAAATGGAAGAGGTTCCATAAGTATTTGAATGATAAGGGCTGGCTTTAAATGTTTTTAAGTTAATTTAGTGTTGAGTGTGGAACAACCAAAATGGAAGAGGTTCCATAAGTATTTGAATGATAAGGGCTGGCTTTAAATGTTTTTAAGTTAATTTAGTGTTGAGTGTGGAACAACCAAAATGGAAGAGGTTCCACAAGTATTTCAATGATAAGGGCTGGCTTTAAATGTTTTTAAGTTAATTTAGTATAGAGTGTGGAACAACCAAAATGGAAGAGGTTCCATAAGTATTTGAATGATAAGGGCTGGCTTTAAATGTTTTTAAGTTAATTTAGTATAGAGTGTGGAACAACCAAAATGGAAGAGGTTCCACAAGTATTTGAATGATAAGGGCTGGCTTTAAATGTTTTTAAGTTAATTTAGTATAGAGTGTGGAACAACCAAAATGGAAGAGGTTCCATAAGTATTTGAATGATAAGGGCTGGCTTTAAATGTTTTTAAGTTAATTTAGTATAGAGTGTGGAACAACCAAAATGGAAGAGGTTCCATAAGTATTTGAATGATAAGGGCTGGCTTTAAATGTTTTTAAGTTAATTTAGTATAGAGTGTGGAACAACCAAAATGGAAGAGGTTCCATAAGTATTTGAATGATAAGGGCTGGCTTTAAATGTTTTTAAGTTAATTTAGTGTTGAGTGTGGAACAACCAAAATGGAAGAGGTTCCATAAGTATTTGAATGATAAGGGCTGGCTTTAAATGTTTTTAAGTTAATTTAGTATAGAGTGTGGAACAACCAAAATGGAAGAGGTTCCATAAGTATTTGAATGATAAGGGCTGGCTTTAAATGTTTTTAAGTTAATTTAGTGTTGAGTGTGGAACAACCAAAATGGAAGAGGTTCCATAAGTATTTGAATGATAAGGGCTGGCTTTAAATGTTTTTAAGTTAATTTAGTGTTGAGTGTGGAACAACCAAAATGGAAGAGGTTCCATAAGTATTTGAATGATAAGAGCTGGCTTTAAATGTTTTTAAGTTAATTTAGTATAGAGTGTGGAACAACCAAAATGGAAGAGGTTCCATAAGTATTTGAATGATAAGGGCTGGCTTTAAATGTTTTTAAGTTAATTTAGTATAGAGTGTGGAACAACCAAAATGGAAGAGGTTTTATAAGTATTTCAATGATAAGGGCTGGCTTTAAATGTTTTTAAGTTAATTTAGTGTTGGGTGTGGAACAACCAAAATGGAAGAGGTTCCATAAGTATTTGAATGATAAGGGCTGGCTTTAAATGTTTTTAAGTTAATTTAGTATAGAGTGTGGAACAACCAAAATGGAAGAGGTTTTATAAGTATTTCAATGATAAGGGCTGGCTTTAAATGTTTTTAAGTTAATTTAGTATAGTGTGTGGAACAACCAAAATGGAAGAGGTTCCATAAGTATTTGAATGATAAGGGCTGGCTTTAAATGTTTTTAAGTTAATTTAGTGTTGAGTGTGGAACAACCAAAATGGAAGAGGTTCCATAAGTATTTGAATGATAAGGGCTGGCTTTAAATGTTTTTAAGTTAATTTAGTATAGAGTGTGGAACAACCAAAATGGAAGAGGTTTTATAAGTATTTCAATGATAAGGGCTGGCTTTAAATGTTTTTAAGTTAATTTAGTATAGAGTGTGGAACAACCAAAATGGAAGAGGTTCCATAAGTATTTGAATGATAAGGGCTGGCTTTAAATGTTTTTAAGTTAATTTAGTGTTGAGTGTGGAACAACCAAAATGGAAGAGGTTCCATAAGTATTTGAATGATAAGGGCTGGCTTTAAATGTTTTTAAGTTAATTTAGTGTTGAGTGTGGAACAACCAAAATGGAAGAGGTTCCACAAGTATTTGAATGATAAGGGCTGGCTTTAAATGTTTTAAGTTAATTTAGTGTTGAGTGTGGAACAACCAAAATGGAAGAGGTTCCACAAGTATTTGAATGATAAGGGCTGGCTTTAAATGTTTTTAAGTTAATTTAGTGTTGAGTGTGGAACAACCAAAATGGAAGAGGTTCCACAAGTATTTGAATGATAAGGGCTGGCTTTAAATGTTTTTAAGTTAATTTAGTGTTGAGTGTGGAACAACCAAAATGGAAGAGGTTCCACAAGTATTTGAATGATAAGGGCTGGCTTTAAATGTTTTTAAGTTAATTTAGTGTTGAGTGTGGAACAACCAAAATGGAAGAGGTTCCATAAGTATTTGAATGATAAGGGCTGGCTTTAAATGTTTTAAGTTAATTTAGTGTTGAGTGTGGAACAACCAAAATGGAAGAGGTTCCATAAGTATTTGAATGATAAGGGCTGGCTTTAAATGTTTTAAGTTAATTTAGTATAGAGTGTGGAACAACCAAAATGGAAGAGGTTCCATAAGTATTTGAATGATAAGGGCTGGCTTTAAATGTTTTAAGTTAATTTAGTGTTGAGTGTGGAACAACCAAAATGGAAGAGGTTCCATAAGTATTTGAATGATAAGGGCTGGCTTTAAATGTTTTAAGTTAATTTAGTATAGAGTGTGGAACAACCAAAATGGAAGAGGTTCCATAAGTATTTGAATGATAAAGGCTGGCTTTAAATGTTTTAAGTTAATTTAGTATAGAGTGTGGAACAACCAAAATGGAAGAGGTTCCATAAGTATTTGAATGATAAGGGCTGGCTTTAAATGTTTTAAGTTAATTTAGTATAGAGTGTGGAACAACCAAAATGGAAGAGGTTCCATAAGTATTTGAATGATAAGGGCTGGCTTTAAATGTTTTAAGTTAATTTAGTGTTGAGTGTGGAACAACCAAAATGGAAGAGGTTCCATAAGTATTTGAATGATAAGGGCTGGCTTTAAATGTTTTTTAAGTTAATTTAGTATAGAGTGTGGAACAACCAAAATGGAAGAGGTTCCATAAGTATTTGAATGATAAGAGCTGGCTTTAAATGTTTTTAAGTTAATTTAGTATAGAGTGTGGAACAACCAAAATGGAAGAGGTTCCATAAGTATTTGAATGATAAGGGCTGGCTTTAAATGTTTTTAAGTTAATTTAGTATAGAGTGTGGAACAACCAAAATGGAAGAGGTTCTATAAGTATTTGAATGATAAGGGCTGGCTTTAAATGTTTTTAAGTTAATTTAGTATAGAGTGTGGAACAACCAAAATGGAAGAGGTTTTATAAGTATTTCAATGATAAGGGCTGGCTTTAAATGTTTTTAAGTTAATTTAGTGTTGGGTGTGGAACAACCAAAATGGAAGAGGTTCCATAAGTATTTGAATGATAAGAGCTGGCTTTAAATGTTTTTAAGTTAATTTAGTATAGAGTGTGGAACAACCAAAATGGAAGAGGTTCCATAAGTATTTGAATGATAAGGGCTGGCTTTAAATGTTTTTAAGTTAATTTAGTGTTGAGTGTGGAATAACCAAAATGGAAGAGGTTCCATAAGTATTTGAATGATAAGGGCTGGCTTTAAATGTTTTTAAGTTAATTTAGTGTTGAGTGTGGAATAACCAAAATGGAAGAGGTTCCATAAGTATTTGAATGATAAGGGCTGGCTTTAAATGTTTTAAGTTAATTTAGTGTTGAGTGTGGAATAACCAAAATGGAAGAGGTTCCATAAGTATTTGAATGATAAGGGCTGGCTTTAAATGTTTTTAAGTTAATTTAGTGTTGAGTGTGGAACAACCAAAATGGAAGAGGTTTTATAAGTATTTCAATGATAAGGGCTGGCTTTAAATGTTTTTAAGTTAATTTAGTATAGAGTGTGGAATAACCAAAATGGAAGAGGTTCCATAAGTATTTGAATGATAAGGGCTGGCTTTAAATGTTTTAAGTTAATTTAGTGTTGAGTGTGGAACAACCAAAATGGAAGAGGTTCCATAAGTATTTGAATGATAAGGGCTGGCTTTAAATGTTTTTAAGTTAATTTAGTGTTGAGTGTGGAACAACCAAAATGGAAGAGGTTCCATAAGTATTTGAATGATAAGAGCTGGCTTTAAATGTTTTTAAGTTAATTTAGTATAGAGTGTGGAACAACCAAAATGGAAGAGGTTCCATAAGTATTTGAATGATAAGGGCTGGCTTTAAATGTTTTTAAGTTAATTTAGTATAGAGTGTGGAACAACCAAAATGGAAGAGGTTCCATAAGTATTTGAATGATAAGAGCTGGCTTTAAATGTTTTTAAGTTAATTTAGTGTTGAGTGTGGAACAACCAAAATGGAAGAGGTTCCATAAGTATTTGAATGATAAGAGCTGGCTTTAAATGTTTTTAAGTTAATTTAGTATAGAGTGTGGAACAACCAAAATGGAAGAGGTTCCATAAGTATTTGAATGATAAGGGCTGGCTTTAAATGTTTTTAAGTTAATTTAGTATAGAGTGTGGAACAACCAAAATGGAAGAGGTTTTATAAGTATTTCAATGATAAGGGCTGGCTTTAAATGTTTTTAAGTTAATTTAGTGTTGGGTGTGGAACAACCAAAATGGAAGAGGTTCCATAAGTATTTGAATGATAAGGGCTGGCTTTAAATGTTTTAAGTTAATTTAGTATAGAGTGTGGAACAACCAAAATGGAAGAGGTTTTATAAGTATTTCAATGATAAGGGCTGGCTTTAAATGTTTTTAAGTTAATTTAGTATAGTGTGTGGAACAACCAAAATGGAAGAGGTTCCATAAGTATTTGAATGATAAGGGCTGGCTTTAAATGTTTTTAAGTTAATTTAGTGTTGAGTGTGGAACAACCAAAATGGAAGAGGTTCCATAAGTATTTGAATGATAAGGGCTGGCTTTAAATGTTTTTAAGTTAATTTAGTATAGAGTGTGGAACAACCAAAATGGAAGAGGTTTTATAAGTATTTCAATGATAAGGGCTGGCTTTAAATGTTTTTAAGTTAATTTAGTATAGAGTGTGGAACAACCAAAATGGAAGAGGTTCCATAAGTATTTGAATGATAAGGGCTGGCTTTAAATGTTTTAAGTTAATTTAGTGTTGAGTGTGGAACAACCAAAATGGAAGAGGTTCCATAAGTATTTGAATGATAAGGGCTGGCTTTAAATGTTTTAAGTTAATTTAGTGTTGAGTGTGGAACAACCAAAATGGAAGAGGTTCCACAAGTATTTGAATGATAAGGGCTGGCTTTAAATGTTTTAAGTTAATTTAGTGTTGAGTGTGGAACAACCAAAATGGAAGAGGTTCCACAAGTATTTGAATGATAAGGGCTGGCTTTAAATGTTTTAAGTTAATTTAGTGTTGAGTGTGGAACAACCAAAATGGAAGAGGTTCCACAAGTATTTGAATGATAAGGGCTGGCTTTAAATGTTTTAAGTTAATTTAGTGTTGAGTGTGGAACAACCAAAATGGAAGAGGTTCCATAAGTATTTGAATGATAAGGGCTGGCTTTAAATGTTTTTAAGTTAATTTAGTATAGAGTGTGGAACAACCAAAATGGAAGAGGTTCCACAAGTATTTGAATGATAAGGGCTGGCTTTAAATGTTTTTAAGTTAATTTAGTGTTGAGTGTGGAACAACCAAAATGGAAGAGGTTCCATAAGTATTTGAATGATAAGGGCTGGCTTTAAATGTTTTTAAGTTAATTTAGTGTTGAGTGTGGAACAACCAAAATGGAAGAGGTTCCATAAGTATTTGAATGATAAGGGCTGGCTTTAAATGTTTTTAAGTTAATTTAGTGTTGAGTGTGGAACAACCAAAATGGAAGAGGTTCCATAAGTATTTGAATGATAAGGGCTGGCTTTAAATGTTTTTAAGTTAATTTAGTATAGAGTGTGGAACAACCAAAATGGAAGAGGTTCCATAAGTATTTGAATGATAAAGGCTGGCTTTAAATGTTTTTAAGTTAATTTAGTATAGAGTGTGGAACAACCAAAATGGAAGAGGTTCCATAAGTATTTGAATGATAAGGGCTGGCTTTAAATGTTTTTAAGTTAATTTAGTGTTGAGTGTGGAACAACCAAAATGGAAGAGGTTCCATAAGTATTTGAATGATAAGGGCTGGCTTTAAATGTTTTTAAGTTAATTTAGTATAGAGTGTGGAACAACCAAAATGGAAGAGGTTCCATAAGTATTTGAATGATAAGGGCTGGCTTTAAATGTTTTTAAGTTAATTTAGTATAGAGTGTGGAACAACCAAAATGGAAGAGGTTCCACAAGTATTTGAATGATAAGGGCTGGCTTTAAATGTTTTAAGTTAATTTAGTATAGAGTGTGGAACAACCAAAATGGAAGAGGTTCCATAAGTATTTGAATGATAAGGGCTGGCTTTAAATGTTTTAAGTTAATTTAGTGTTGAGTGTGGAACAACCAAAATGGAAGAGGTTCCATAAGTATTTGAATGATAAGGGCTGGCTTTAAATGTTTTTAAGTTAATTTAGTATAGAGTGTGGAACAACCAAAATGGAAGAGGTTCCATAAGTATTTGAATGATAAGGGCTGGCTTTAAATGTTTTTAAGTTAATTTAGTGTTGAGTGTGGAACAACCAAAATGGAAGAGGTTCCATAAGTATTTGAATGATAAGGGCTGGCTTTAAATGTTTTAAGTTAATTTAGTGTTGAGTGTGGAACAACCAAAATGGAAGAGGTTCCACAAGTATTTGAATGATAAGGGCTGGCTTTAAATGTTTTAAGTTAATTTAGTGTTGAGTGTGGAACAACCAAAATGGAAGAGGTTCCATAAGTATTTGAATGATAAGGGCTGGCTTTAAATGTTTTAAGTTAATTTAGTGTTGAGTGTGGAACAACCAAAATGGAAGAGGTTCCACAAGTATTTGAATGATAAGGGCTGGCTTTAAATGTTTTAAGTTAATTTAGTATAGAGTGTGGAACAACCAAAATGGAAGAGGTTCCACAAGTATTTGAATGATAAGAGCTGGCTTTAAATGTTTTTAAGTTAATTTAGTATAGAGTGTGGAACAACCAAAATGGAAGAGGTTCCATAAGTATTTGAATGATAAGGGCTGGCTTTAAATGTTTTTAAGTTAATTTAGTATAGAGTGTGGAACAACCAAAATGGAAGAGGTTCCATAAGTATTTGAATGATAAGGGCTGGCTTTAAATGTTTTTAAGTTAATTTAGTGTTGAGTGTGGAACAACCAAAATGGAAGAGGTTCCATAAGTATTTGAATGATAAGGGCTGGCTTTAAATGTTTTTAAGTTAATTTAGTATAGAGTGTGGAACAACCAAAATGGAAGAGGTTCCATAAGTATTTGAATGATAAGGGCTGGCTTTAAATGTTTTAAGTTAATTTAGTATAGAGTGTGTAACAACCAAAATGGAAGAGGTTTTATAAGTATTTCAATGATAAGGGCTGGCTTTAAATGTTTTTAAGTTAATTTAGTATAGAGTGTGGAACAACAAAAATGGAAGAGGTTTTATAAGTATTTCAATGATAAGGGCTGGCTTTAAATGTTTTTAAGTTAATTTAGTATAGAGTGTGGAACAACCAAAATGGAAGAGGTTCCATAAGTATTTGAATGATAAGGGCTGGCTTTAAATGTTTTTAAGTTAATTTAGTATAGAGTGTGTAACAACCAAAATGGAAGAGGTTTTATAAGTATTTCAATGATAAGGGCTGGCTTTAAATGTTTTTAAGTTAATTTAGTATAGAGTGTGGAACAACAAAAATGGAAGAGGTTCCATAAGTATTTGAATGATAAGGGCTGGCTTTAAATGTTTTTAAGTTAATTTAGTATAGAGTGTGGAACAACCAAAATGGAAGAGGTTCCAAGTTGTCCCAGAACGGTTCTTCACTCCCTTTGTGTTTTGAGACTCATAATCAGGGTTGTACAAAAAATAGAATTTCAGACATCTTCAAGTTGCTGCCATGCTTTTTGTTCAATACCAGAACTAATCAATTGGACTGGACAATGAGATAGAAAATACTGTATGAAAAACTATCTATATACGTTTTCACAGTTAAAGTTTAAAAAGCCTGTGAACTACTGGAAACTAATAGACCTAAATATTGTTATAAAAGTCAAATTATCCAATGTGGCTCAAATTCAGAGATGTTTGAAAACATAATTTTAAATATTTTATTTCTAAGAAGCTGGCATGACTTAAAACAATTTGTGTTAGAACATTATAGTACAAGTACTATTACTTTCTTAAGCACAGGTACTGCTTTTTAATACTGATTACAACAAATGCACATAATGAATTGTACCTATAACTTGCAAATATCAATTAACTGAAGTGTAGATTTATTTACCAAAGTGCACAATATACATTTTATTTACTTCAAATCATACAAAGAAAAGAAAATGTTTGGTTATCAACAGAGAAACAAAACAGTCACCGCTATAACATAAATGGTATAAAGATGCAAGACTTTTGGAAAAGTCATCCTCTACGTTTTTTTGTTGTTTTTTTTTGTAGGCAGTTTCTATCCATTCCAGTTGACTCACTACAACAACTCTAGCTAAACAATCTTTCAAATACTTAACTATTTTATCATTTTAACTGTTCTACCACCTTTATATAATAAGACATGAAACACAATATCACTCTACAATAAATTTTTATTCCGTTTAAACAACAATAAAAATTCTACCTACCTGCATCTCATTCATTGTAAGTTTTTGTTCAGCAAACGTCTGTCGAACAGCCTCTGCTAGGCTTTCATATCCAACACCCTTAAAGACTATCCTAGGAAACACGTCTTGAACTAGTCCATCAAATCTTTGAGAGTCTGCAAACGTTAGTTTTGATAGTGTGTTGACCCTGAGGGCTTGTACCACCAGCTGACTCTCAAATGAGTCATTTATATTGACTGAAAAAGGTGAAGGTTACATATGGTTTAATGTGCAATTACACTTGTAACAACATCATAATATAGTACAAGTAATGTCACTTTTACAATACCAGTTGAGTGATCTGTACTGACTGAAAGAAACTAAAGTGTTTTATGTGATATATCAATTAATATAATAAAATGGAAAAGACATAAAAACTGGAAATATGGGTTTAGGATCACTAGAAATTTAAGAGAACCTTTCAAAATAAACATAAAAACTGAATCACAACAATGTAACTTCCAATTAATTTTATCGTTACAACCACTCAGTACAGTAAACACATGTACTGTTACAATAACATTATTTGTTAATTTTCTACTACATTAATGAGATTCATCATCACACAAGTAAGCCTAACTCACTCAAGAATTGTAAAAATAAATTACATACTTCTTGAACTACAAAATATATACTTTGGAGATACATATTTTAAATTATTTTGAAAACAGAAATCAAAATATTTTTCAAACCTTTAGGATAAAATAGATGTTAATTTCACAAAAAAAGAACCCTTTTCCAAAGTACCTTAATTACAAGTACAATTCAGAATAGATAATGCTAAGAAAACAACCATGTGTAAATATATCTATACCAATGAAAGTATGTTTATTTTAAGGATACACAATGGACTATGGTGCTCTGCTCACTATAGCCTTCAAACTTACCATGAGACATTAACTACAGTTTTGTATTATAAATAAAATATTTAAAATCATACTGCTAGATGAAACACTTTATTTTTTCCATTTTTTATAAGATACACAACATCTGTGAGATGTAATCTGACTACGAAAGAGTTTAATAGTTTGTTTTCAAATACCTCATACAAAACATTGTTCTGAATATGAACAACAGAAAGTCAGCAGTATTGAATATGCTGAAAATCATGGAATAACTGCTCACCAAATGTGACATGTTTTACTTTCCATTGAACAATAAATGCTATAACTAACATATTATTACTTGGCAATACTAACAAACATCCTAACATTTTAATTACAAGACTTTTTTCTAACCTTTCTCATCATCGGATAAATTTCTTTTCGCCTCTTGAAGAAGTCTTCCACATCCCTGAAGCACTGTCTTTAGTGCTCTAAGTCCCCAGTCATAGTGTTGTTTTGGAGTAAGGAGCTCTCTATATAAATATATTAAAAACAGCATATAACACAATCAAGTATGTTACCATACAACTTGAAAAACAGTGAAATATCTTACCATACAGCATGTAACACAATCAAGTATGTTACCATACAACATGAAAAAGAGTGAAGTATCTTACCACACAGCATGTAATACAATCAAGTATGTTACCATACAACATGAAAAACAGTGAAATATCTTACCACACAGCATGTATAATCAATAAAATATGTTACCACACAGCATGTACAACAATAAAATGTTACCACACAGCATGTACAACAGTAAATTAGTTACCACACAGTATACACAACAGTAAAATATGTTACTAAAACTTGTAAAATTGTAAAGATATCACACACAATACAAAACTAATAAAACATAAATAAAAACTATAAAAATAGTTAACGCAATATAAAAACTACAAAAGATATGTGGTGCATCATAAAAGCCTATAATAGGTAGCTCAAACAGTGTCATTTTTTTATGTTGTAATAAATAACTATGCATATTTCAGTTGTGCTGAAGGTATATGTAATGAATTATTCTACATTACCTGAAATATTCTATGGTGAAAAAGGTATATGAGAGGATGAAACTATGAACTATTTTTGTACTGATGATGAAATTTTCAGAATATTGTAAAACAAGTACAATTCATTTCTCGTTAATAATCTGTTTAATTATTCAAAGTTCATGCTGTAAACTCTCCAAATGAAATTTGTGTATTGTACTAAAGTTCCTTCTGGCAAGATAGAAATGCAAAATATTTATGTTTTTGAAATTAAATTTAATAAATTTTTGGTGTAAGAAGAAATCAATCCGGTACTAAGTAAGGAGAATTTAATACATCAATTTTTCAGTTCTTACATACAATGTTTTAAATACAGTATATAGTGAGGGGACCACTCAAAGAGAAATTTATCACAAGCAGTTAGGAATGAACATTCGGCTTATTTTCACTTGCTCTCATAACAATAAATTTTTAATGGTGTAGAAGTAATGGAAACAAGTAATAGAAAAGAACAACATAAAAATACAATATGGTTATTCTTGTCCTGTAATCGAGAATCAAGTATATTCCAATCTTAGTGAACTGCTTTGTACTTATAGAATTATTCTACGTTGAATGAGAAGGGTAACCTAGGAATGTTTCTTATGTTTTATAAGAGAAACAAACACAACAGCAATGAGAAAGTTTTACAGAAAAAACAAAATCCAAAAACTAAATTATAAGATTGTCTACACAACAACAAACACATCATAACTGAGGGAGATCTGCAGAAACTGGAAGGGGTTTTACACATTACAAAGTGAAATATGGGAAACACAAACACATCATACTGAGGGAGATCTGCAGAAACTGGAAGGGGTTTTACACATTACAAAGTGAAATAAGGGAAACACAAACACATCATACTGAGGGAGATCTGCAGAAACTGGAAGGGGTTTTACACATTACAAAGTGAAATAAGGGAAACACAAACACATCATACTGAGGGAGATCTGCAGAAACTGGAAGGGGTTTTACACATTACAAAGTGAAATAAGGGAAACACAAACACATCATAACTGAGGGAGATCTGCAGAAACTGGAAGGGGTTTTACACATTACAAAGTGAAATAAGGGAAACACAAACACATCATAACTGAGGGAGATCTGCAGAAACTGGAAGGGTTTACACATTACAAAGTGAAATAAGGGAAACACAAACACATCATACTGAGGGAGATCTGCAGAAACTGGAAGGGGTTTACACATTACAAAGTGAAATAAGGGAAACACAAACACATCATACTGAGGGAGATCTGCAGAAACTGGAAGGGGTTTACACATTACAAAGTGAAATATGGGAAACACAAACACATCATACTGAGGGAGATCTGCAGAAACTGGAAGGGGTTTTACACATTACAAAGTGAAATAAGGGAAACACAAACACATCATACTGAGGGAGATCTGCAGAAACTGGAAGGGGTTTTACACATTACAAAGTGAAATAAGGGAAACACAAACACATCATACTGAGGGAGATCTGCAGAAACTGGAAGGGTTTACACATTACAAAGTGAAATAAGGGAAACACAAACACATCATAACTGAGGGAGATCTGCAAAAACTGGAAGGGTTTTACACATTACAAAGTGAAATAAGGGAAACACAAACACATCATAACTGAGGGAGATCTGCAGAAACTGGAAGGGGTTTTACACATTACAAAGTGAAATAAGGGAAACACAAACACATCATTACTGAGGGAGATCTGCAGAAACTGGAAGGGGTTTTACACATTACAAAGTGAAATAAGGGAAACACAAACACATCATAACTGAGGGAGATCTGCAGAAACTGGAAGGGGTTTTACACATTACAAAGTGAAATAAGGGAAACACAAACACATCATAACTGAGGGAGATCTGCAGAAACTGGAAGGAGTTTTACACATTACAAAGTGAAATAAGGGAAACACAAACACATCATAACTGAGGGAGATCTGCAGAAACTGGAAGGAGTTTTACACATTACAAAGTGAAATAAGGGAAACACAAACACATCATTACTGAGGGAGATCTGCAGAAACTGGAAGGGGTTTTACACATTACAAAGTGAAATAAGGGAAACACAAACACATCAGAAGAGAAGGAAATATAAAGAAACACAAACACATCAGAAGAGAAGGAAATATAAAGAAACACAAACACATCAGAAGAGAAGGAAATATAAAGAAACACAAACACATCAGAAGTGAAGGAGATATAAAGAAACAAACACATCAGAAGTGAAGGAGACCTAAAGAAACATAGGAAAATGGAAACAAAAACCTATAGAATGTGCTAACAAAAGGTAAATAGATAAAACATAAAGTACAAAAAAAGAGTAAACAACTCAATAATAAAATTTGGCATTCTAACTAAAATAAACACAAATCAATATCCATTGTAAACTTACTACATCACCAAATGTCTTATTAAGAATAAGAATTATTGTAGATAAGTTACTAGATTTAGAATGAGTTTATCTTGATTGAAAGTTAATTTTATAAACACATAACAAAATAAGATACTTTGCCAAAGTGAAGATGGCTACAAGTTTTGGTCCAAGACTTTTAGAAGACTTGAAACCTTCAGAGAAAAGCAGAACTTCAGCAATTAGTTCATTGTCTGGCCTAGACATCGCTACAGGACGAAACAGTTGCTTGAGATTATCTGGCAGCTTTTGTCGTCCACCATATCCCTTGCCAGCAGGATTCAACGTGATAAATATTCCTGAATTTGGATCAATATCCACCTGAAGAGTCAATAAAAACTTCATCTTATCATCGTAAAAACTGATTACCTAAAACTGTGCATTTAGAAGACCTAGGTCACAACTTGAAGTTTCCCGTATCTGACTTATATTGATAGCATTATATTTCATAATTAAACACAAGCATATTAAGACAGACTTTTAGTATTTATTACAGCTTTAATTAAAGTATCATTTACTGCAGACATTGTATACACATTTGGATAATATATATTTGAGTGTGTCACACTTCATTTATAGATGTATCCACCACTCAGTTGATAGCTGTTCAATAAATGTTTCTTGTCTACAGAATATCATGAAGTTGCATTGTTGTGTGGATTTTTGAAAACAAAGCTTACTCTCTCAGTTTCCTATTCCATATTTCAATAGTTAAAAAATACTTCATGAATTTATGAAACAAATAACCTTAAGTTCAATATTTGAAAATAAACTATGAACCTGTTTTAAACCAGAATTTCTTTTGAACAGTATTTTATCTGGCAAGAAATTAAATAAGCCCTTATGGAGAATATTTAAATTATCATGTATGTGAAACTGTTCTAACAAACATTATAAGCCCAACTATAATCCCATCAACCCTTCTCAAATATTAAAATTTCAAACATAAAGGTGTGTAATATTATATTTAATTTGCTTCAGTACAAATTTAACATATTTTTATCAAGTCACATTGATGTACGAAATACATTACAAACAAAATACAGTATTATACTTTATAAGCTATCAAAAGAAAAATCCACTGCCATGTGTCAAATCACCAAGAGAAAAAAGAAAAACACATTTGTTGACTTCATTTTATTTTATTTTACACAATAACTATTTCAGTGCAATACCTCATTTCTTCTCATAGTCTGTTTCATAGTAAACATCATAATTCTTTTTATAAGGCTAACTCTAATATTTGTTTTCTCACATACAACATTTAATTCTATATATATCTATCTTGTGAGTAAGGTTAAATATATTATGTGTTAGTACATTTATAGTTAATAGTAAGCAAATACATCTATGATACTGTATTTTGCATTACAATGTTAACTCAAACTTACCAAAAAATGTTAAGGTGAAAAATTAATTTCCATAATGTATATATTAATGATAAAAATTCCATCTTTCTCATGTGGAAGATACATAATATATAAACAAAAAAATGTTAAGATGTAAAATTAATGATAAAAATGTATATATTAAGGATTAAATTACCTATTTGGCTGGTGCAATATACATTATATACTAACAAAAAAAATGTTACAGTGGAAAATCAATTTGAATAAGGTATATATTAATGATAAAATCATCTGTTTCACTTGTAGAAGATACATCATACATCAACAAAAAAGTTAAGGTGTAATATAAACATTATTACTGTATATATTAATCTTAAAATTATCTGTTTCGCTAGTAGAAGATACATCATATATCAATAAAAAAAATGTTAACGTGTAAAATTAATATGAATAATGTATATATTAATGATAAAATTATGTGTCTGGATAGTAAAAAATACATCACATATCAAAAAAAAAAGTTATTGTGTAAAATTAACATGAATAATGTAGATTTTAATGATTGAATATCTGTTTTGCTAGCGGAAGGTACATCATATATCAACAAAGAAAAAGGTTAGTATGTAAAATTCAAATCAATAATGTATATATTAATAATAAAATTACCTGCTTTCTTAAAGATAGGTAGGTATTCAATGTTTATTGGCACAAAGCTACAAGGCTATCTGTGCCAGACAAGATGTGGTACAGTATAGGTATAGGGCAATTAAGGTAAAAAATAAAATATGTGAAATTAGGAACTACCAGGAAGACTGAAACAAGAAGTACACCCTTACTGACAGTCACCTGAAGTTGGCCTTTCCACTTCTGGGTTCAGTTCAGAAGAAAACTAAAAATGTGTAAAATTAAGACATGCCAGGAAGACTGAAGCATCGAGATCGAATTTGCAGTCAGTCACCTGAAGTTGGCCCTTTCAGTCCTGGGTTCAAGTCAAAGTAACAATTGAAATGTGTAAAAGAAATCATGTTAAAACATTAAAATGTGTAAAAGAAATCATGCTAAAACACTATATATTCTGATAAAAAACCTTAAATTAAGTGTAAAATACCAATGGCTCTTAAAAATGTAAAAACATGAGTAGATGGGCAATATCACCTATAACATGGGCCAAAGTCAAGGGCAAACCTGCCTTAAACATATCTTTAAAATGGTGTCGTCGTTCTAGGTTGTAATGACGGCATGATAATAAATTGTGGATGATTGTGATCTGAGTGCCACATAGACCACACACTGGTGCAGCAGTACCAGATAAAAATAAGTGGTGGGTTGAAAAACTGTGACCAATGCATAGCCTTGCCAAAACAACCTCCTCTCTTTGATCCTTACAGAAGCAATAGGGCCAAAGACCTAGAGAAGGCTTGATTTGAAAAAGCTTGTTATTGTGTTGCTCATTCCAGGTTGCCTGCTATCTGGTGTACAGTCTGGATTTGATAACTGGACCATAGTCCATATATGGAATGGATACTGTTCTGTCGGGCAGCTCATTCCCACAAATACCAACATGAGACAGATAAGAGAGAAAGTTGGGCCAGTTTGTTTTCGATATTAATGAGAGGAGAGTGGTGACTATCATGGAATGATTCCAGGGCCAATAGACAGTTGAGTGAATCCGTATATATTGTACAGTTTGTATACTGCATTGGTTCAGTATGATTTAGGGCAAGAGAGATGGCACACAATTTGATCGTGAAAACAGAAACTGTAGGGGGAGTCTGTGTGCCACAATAAAACTGTCACAAACCATGGTAGAGCCCACTCAGTCACCCAATTTGAAACCATCTGTATATATAGGAATGGATAAATCATATGAAAGATGTTCGGCAAAGAAAGAGCAATATTTCAAATTGGTGTATCTGTTTTCCTCAGATGACTCAAAGATAGGTTACAATTGGGGACAGTAATTTGCCATGATGGAATAGGCTGATTTGAAGAAACTGCAATGTTATTCAAGGATAAATCCAATTCTTCTAATTGTGCCTGGATATGGAGACTAAAAGGAACAATGGTAGATTTTCTGTTATTAAAAAGTGTGGTCCATTGTGGTTGGAAAACACAAAACCAGGTAGAATGCTGTAGTAAGGATTGAAGTTTGGAAGCATACATTAGAAACAGTTGCAAATGGCGAATATATAGAGGGGGTTCATGAGATTCCACATACAGACTTTGCAATGAAGAAGTATGAAAAGCTCCAATGCAAAGCTGAAGCCCCTAATGATGGACAGGATCCAACATTTTCAGTGCTGAGGTTCTGGAAGAATCATAAACCACAGACTCATAGTCAAGCTTGGATCGGACAAGAGCACGATAAATTTTGAGCATGGAGTATCGATCTGCTCCCCAAGAAATAGAAGAGAGGACACGGAGAATGTTTAATGCTTTTAAACATTTGATACAAAGTTGCTTGATGTGCAATATAAAATTTGATGACTGGCATGAGATGTGAAAGTCATCAACAAAAAGACCGTTTGCAATTGTAGGGGGTAGCTGTTCACTGATGACATTGATCTTTATAATGAAAAGTGTGACACTCAGAATACATCCCTGAGGGACTCCAAGTTCCTGTGGGGAAAAAAATGAGAAAATGTTGAGTCCACACAGACTTGGAATTGGCACTTCATTGAGAATTGCTGGATGAAAAGAGGAAAGTTGCCACACAATCCATACGAGTTAAGGTCTCGTAAGATGCCATATCTCCATATTGTGTCATAAGCTTTTTCTAAATAAATAAATAAAACAAAACAAGACGTTGTCGTCTTAAAAAGGCTTCTCTGATTGATGTTTCAAGGCGAATTAAATGGTCTATTGTAGAGCGTTGTCTTCAGAACCCACACTGAGTAGATGAGAGGAGGTTGTTTGATTCAAGAAACCAAATGAGGCAGGCATTGATTATCCTCTCTAAGATCTTACTGAGACAACTTGTCAAAGCAATTGGATGGTAATTCGAAGAAATTGTTGGATCCTTCTCAGGTTTCAGAATAGAGAGTATGATAGCTTGTCACCACGCATCAGGATAGACATTTTCCTGCCATATCCGATTAAAGGCAGCTAGAAGAATAGTAAGAGAGTTCTGGGATAGGTAGCATAACATCTCATAATGTATATTATCAGGTCCGACCGATGAATTGCAAGTTTGAGTTCCATCAGTATAAGAGGGTGATTGTAGTCATAGGAATGGACAGTTGAAAATGAAAGAGGCAGATGCTCCACCTATGTTTTGATGGCTAAAAAGGTAGGGGATGAGTTCGAAAAGCTAGATGCATGACAAAAGAAGTCCCCAAGAGTATTGGCAATGCTCTGTACATCTGCAACTTAGTGACCATCAGATATTAAGATAGAGAGGGCAGAAGTATATCTTCCACTCACCTTCTGCACCTTATCCCATATAACTTTTGTGCTGGTGGTTGAAGAAATGCTGGAGGTGTATTTAATCCAAGATTCCTTCTTGCTTTCACGTCTAACTTGCCAAGCGTGTGCACGTGCTTGCTGAAATGCAATGCAGCTTGAGAGCATGGGGTATCTTCGAAATTTATCCCAAGCACGCTTCCGAGTTTTTCGCCTTATAGAACAGGCAGAATTCCACCAAGAGTGGGGATGCCGTGGGGAAAATGTCAAGGTTTTAGGGATGCATCGAGTAGCAGCTTGTTTAATACTGTTGGTTACTGCTGCTATACAATCATCTATGGATGATTCACATAAGATGGCAGGTTCAAGTTCCGAGAGAGTAGTGAAAGAAAGCCAGTTGGCCTGGACCAACTTCCACCGAGGTACATGGGTCAAGTAGTACTGATCACGAGTAATCTCTCATAAGATGATGGGAAGATGATCACTACCTCATGGATTGATGTCAACCTCCCAGGAAAAGTGAGTGAGTAGTGAAGGGGAAGAGACAGAAAGATCTATAGCTGTAAATGACTGACTAGGTGCATGAAAATATGTGTAAGAGCCAGGTTGTGGTTCAGAAGCATATGCTCTATGGTGCACCCTCTCATATCAATACTGGAGCCACCCCAGAGGGGATTATGCCCATTGAAATCTCCCAAGATTAAAAAGGGGGTTGGCAGTTGCTCAATCAGGGTATCGAGGTCTGATTGATTATAATGCATTTCAGTTGTAAAGTATAGAGAGCAAATAGTGATGGTACAACCCAAGGAGACATGGATGACTACAGCCTCCAAGGGTGTAGTCAATGACAGGGACCAGGTGGGAACATGCTGATCAACCAGCAATGCAACTCCCCCATATCCCCGTCCTACACACAGCCTGTCGTTCTGGTATAATGAATAGTGTCGGATAGTAACTGTATTTGTAGGCTGTAGAAATGTTTCCTGCAAAGAAAGACACATGGGATGATAAAAGTCAATCAGATCTTTGATGTCAGTGACATTTTATTGGAAACCTCGACAGTTCCATTGGAAGAGTCCTTCTACTTACGACCGTATTTTTTTTTCTTTATTGGATGTGGGTCTATCGCCCTCTATGGATCCTGCTCTAGCTCAAATGGTCGGGTCTGAATTTATCGGTACATGTACTAATGATTGAGGGTGCAGATGAGTGGTTTAATTTATGGGGTATCAAGAGAGGGAAGCCCCATGGAAACATCTTGAAGAAGGTGAAGTTCGGCAATGACTGGAAGGTGTGGTCAGGACAGAGATGGAAGGAGACACTGATTCATGAACTGTGTGGATTTTGGGAAGTGTTTCATTAAGATATGCTGGTGAAGATTGTGTAGGGGATAGGATAAGGTCTGTTTGGACTCCTACTGTAGTAGTAGAATGGGTTACAGCAGCATAATTTCTGGACAGAATAGGTAATAATAACTTTCGAGCCTCTGTGTAAGTGAGATTGTTAACTGTCTTGAGACATTGTACTTCTTTTTCTTCTACCCATTTAGAGCAAGAGATAAAATAAGAAGGATGCGTACCATTACAGTTTATACAATGTGGTTTGAGTTAGCATTCGGTGGCATTATGGTCTTTACCACCACAATAAGCACAGGTTAAGGAACCACGGCAAGATTATTTTGAATGACCAAATCATTGGCAATGGAAACATTATACAGGATTTGGAATATAAGGTCACACTTTACAATTCAGATATCCTGCTTTTATTGTGATGGGTGGACGTGGTGCAGTAAATGTTAGTATTAGAACATTTGTTGGTTCCAGAATTCCATCTTTCCGAGTGAAGATTCGGCATGCTACTGTGACACCTTGGCTGGTGAGACCTGCGAGGATCTCCGATTCAGGGACAGTCCTTAAATTTCTTTCAACTATGACTCCTCTGGAAGTATTCAAACTGGAATGAGGAGTAACTTCAATGGGTATGTCCCCCAAGGCTTTTGATGTCAGGAGGAGTTTGGAATGCTGTGATGAAGATGTTTCCACTATGATGTCTCCTGAACGTAGCTTTTTACCGATTTAGAAAAGCCAGCAAGCCCTTCTGAATAAAAAATGGGGACATCTGCCCTAGAGGTTTGTCACTTAAGGAATGCAAAATTAGGAACCATGAGGCAGATTCAGGTGGTCAGTCAGGCCGTACAGATTCATCAACGTGTGGTCGTTTTCCAGTATTCAGGTTTTTCTCAATGGTTTCAAGTTGTGTGTTTGTTTTGTCTTAGGAGTATCCACAATAGATAGAAAATTTTTTGGTGCCCACTGACCTCACCCACCATGGAACCCTACAAGGGGACACACTACAGTGCCTTAAGGGTACTGCAGCGATGCCAGGGTTATGTGAGCACTATACCTGAACACTAGTGTCAGACACAATGTCCACAATGCCCGTTGTAAACGTCCTATGCTAGTGCTCAGTTGACCCTGGCCCAAATGGACTAGTTGACTGATCCTGGGAGGGCCACCTCAAGACCGCCCATTTTCAGGAATTCAAGGCCAAAGTGGTGTGTTGAAGTTGGACCCCTTAACCACCAGGATTCTCTCCTCCCCTTCACGAATTACCACGCAGGTGGATGTTTAGATCCCAGAGGAGATAAATTGTAAGAACAGAACCTTCTCTGAAAGGTCACCTCACCGCGTACAGGAATCCACATCAAGGGGTTTCTTAAAGGAAGACAGATGACATATGAACAAAAAAATTTAAGGTGATAAATTAATATGAAAATATATATACATTTATGATAAAATTATTTGTTTAGCTAGTGGAAGATAAACTGATATATCAATAAAAAATTTAAGGTGTAAAATTAATATGAACAAGATATATATTAATGATAAAATTATCTGACTCATAAAAGATACATCACATATCAAGAGAAATATTAATGTATAAAATTAACATTAATAATGTATATAAGAATGATAAAATTATCTGTTTTGCTAGTGAAAGATACATAATATATCCAAAAAACAAATGTTAAGGTATAAAAATTCATTTGAATAATGTATATATTAATGATAAAATTATGTGTTTGGCTAGTTGAAGATAGATGATATATCAACAAAAACATTGTTAATTTGCACACCTTCATACAAGGGAAGTGTGACTTGTGCATTAACTGTGGAAGAAAAACAAACTAGCAGGCAATTAAACAGAGATTTATATATATATATATATAACCTCAATCATCTAACAAACTAACTGTTAATCAATTGGTGTAAAAACCTTGTCCCAAATGAAACCTATTTTTAATGACTCAAAGCATTTATGATGTATTAGCTACATCCAGGTAAATACTTCTTAAATATATAAAAAAAAATGCTGATTTTGAATATCTTCATTAATAACAAATTTTAGCTGTGACTTACACTTTGATCATCTCTCAACAATAAATTTAAACCCACTGATACAAGTTCTCTTGTAGGCTTAAAGTTTTCCATCAATTAATATTATTTTAAGCTTAACTTAGCAATTTATTCAAAATTACAAAATACTGAAAGTAAGAAATGATGGTACCATCCATGTTTGATATGCTGCTATTGGGCATAAGGTTTTGTCATTACTTGATTTGACAGACACAGCACTGTTGACATTTAAGGCATTGTTTTTTGATTTCATGTATACATTCTTAGAATTACCTGATGTATATCATGAGAAGTCATTATCACAAACAATAAAACATTTCATGACTGGTATCCTTTCATTCATATTCTTTAAGTGTTTATGTTCTAATATGTTAAGATGACATACACTGTTTTTAACTATCTATTCTGTACTGTTATCTCTTAAAAATTAATTACTATAGTTTCTCTGCCTAGTTATTCACTGTTATAATAGTCAATGTAATTGAATATCTACTACTGTCTAATCCTAAAAGGATCTAATGGATAAAATATACTGTATAAATATGAGTAGATCATTTGATGTCACATTTAATTCTTTGCTCTATTTGATTGTTTTTCAAACACTTTGGTCTGAAATTTCAAGGATCTTGTATGTTGACACAAAAGATCAAATCCATAACAGTCAATAATAGTTACATAAGAAAACTAGTATTAGATTAATATTAGAATTTACTCCATTAAAACTTACGTTCCTTCCCAACAGTTCAATCTCTGGAACCTTCTTCTTCAAGGCAGATTGGATGGTTTGTATTTGTACCGAAAGAGCTGAAAGCACGGCTTCCTCCAGTCGATTAAATTCATCAAAACAGCCCCAAGCTCCACATTTCACCAGTCCCACAAAAATTCGATTCATAGACTTCACATCAATACCCTGCACACATTAAAAAAACGGATATCTTGAAGAAAACAGATTAGAAGATAAAATATTTACTAAAAACACATTACTAGCTAGTTCTCACTTAACAAACCAATTTTAAGAAATTGCCGAAAAAAGAGTGGCTAGAAAAAGAAGTATCAAAACATCATTCTTACTTCGTGTTAAAACAATCAAAACATCATTCTTACTTCGTGTTAAAACAATCAAAACATCATTCTTACTTCGTGTTAAAACAATCAAAACATCATTCTTACTTCGTGTTAAAACAATTGTTAAACATCATTCTTACTTCGTGTTAAAACAATCAAAACATCATTCTTACTTCGTGTTATAAAACAATCAAAACATCATTCTTACTTCGTGTTAAAACAATCAAAACATCATTCTTACTTCGTGTTAAAACAATCAAAACATCATTCTTACTTCGTGTTATAAAACAATCAAAACATCATTCTTACTTCGTGTTAAAACAAACAAAACATCATTCTTACTTCATATTAAAACAATCAAAACATCATTCTTACTTCGTGTTAAAACAATCAAAACATCATTCTTACTTCGTGTTAAAACAATCAAAACATCATTCTTACTTCGTGTTAAAACAATCAAAACATCATTCTTACTTAGGTGTTAAAACAATTGTTAAACATCATTCTTACTTAGTGTTAAAACAATCAAAACATCATTCTTACTTCGTGTTATAAAACAATCAAAACATCATTCTTACTTCGTGTTAAAACAATCAAAACATCATTCTTACTTCGTGTTATAAAACAATCAAAACATCATTCTTACTTCGTGTTAAAACAATCAAAACATCATTCTTACTTCGTGTTAAAACAATCAAAACATCATTCTTACTTCGTGTTAAAACAATCAAAACATCATTCTTACTTGTGTTAAAACAATCAAAACATCATTCTTACTTGTGTTAAAACAATCAAAACATCATTCTTACTTCGTGTAAAACAATCAAAACATCATTCTTACTTCGTGTTAAAACAATCAAAACATCATTCTTACTTCGTGTTAAAACAATCAAAACATCATTCTTACTTCGTGTTAAAACAATCAAAACATCATTCTTACTTCGTGTTAAAACAATCAAAACATCATTCTTACTTCGTGTTAAAACAATCAAAACATCATTCTTACTTCGTGTTATAAAACAATCAAAACATCATTCTTACTTCGTGTTAAAACAATCAAAACATCATTCTTACTTCGTGTTATAAAACAATCAAAACATCATTCTTACTTCGTGTTAAAACAATCAAAACATCATTCTTACTTCGTGTTATAAAACAATCAAAACATCATTCTTACTTCAGTTAAAAACAATCAAAACATCATTCTTACTTCGTGTTAAAACAATCAAAACATCATTCTTACTTCGTGTTAAAACAATCAAAACATCATTCTTACTTCGTGTTAAAACAATTGTTAAACATCATTCTTACTTCGTGTTAAAACAATCAAAACATCATTCTTACTTCGTGTTAAAACAATCAAAACATCATTCTTACTTCGTATTATAAAACAATCAAAACATCATTCTTACTTCGTATTATAAAACAATCAAAACATCATTCTTACTTCGTATTATAAAACAATCAAAACATCATTCTTACTTCGTATTATAAAACAAACAAAACATCATTCTTACTTCGTATTATAAAACAATCAAAACATCATTCTTACTTCGTATTATAAAACAATCAAAACATCATTCTTACTTCGTATTATAAAACAATCAAAACATCATTCTTACTTCGTGTTAAAACAATTGTTAAACACCATTCTTACTTCGTATTAAAACAATCAAAACATCATTCTTACTTCGTGTTAAAACAATTGTTAAACACCATTCTTACTTCGTGTTATAAAACAATCAAAACATCATTCTTACTTCGTGTTAAAACAATCAAAACACCATTCTTACTTCGTGTTATAAAACAATCAAAACGTCATTCTTACTTCGTGTTATAAAACAATCAAAACATCATTCTTACTTCGTGTTAAAACAATTGTTAAACACCATTCTTACTTCGTATTATAAAACAATCAAAACATCATTCTTACTTCGTATTATAAAACAATCAAAACATCATTCTTACTTCGTGTTAAAACAATTGTTAAACACCATTCTTACTTCGTATTATAAAACAATCAAAACATCATTCTTACGTGTTAAAACAATCAAAACATCATTCTTACTTCATTATTATAAAACAATCAAAACATCATTCTTACTTTGTGTTAATACAATCAAAACATCATTCTTACTTCAGTATATAAAACAATCAAAACATCATTCTTACTTAGTGTTAAAACAATTGTTAAACACCATTCTTACTTCGTATTATAAAACAATCAAAACATCATTCTTCGTGTTAAAACAATCAAAACATCATTCTTACTTCGTGTTAAAACAATCAAAACATCATTCTTACTTCGTATTAAAACAATCAAAACATCATTCTTACTTCGTGTTAAAACAATTGTTAAACACCATTCTTACTTCAGTTATAAAACAATCAAAACATCATTCTTACTTCGTGTTAAAACAATCAAAACACCATTCTTACTTCGTGTTAAAACAATCAAAACATCATTCTTACTTCATTATTAAAACAATCAAAACATCATTCTTACTTCGTGTTAAAACAATCAAAACATCATTCTTACTTCGTGTTAAAACAATCAAAACATCATTCTTACTTCGTGTTAAAACAATCAAAACATCATTCTTACTTCATATTAAAACAATCAAAACATCATTCTTACTTCGTGTTAAAACAATTGTTAAACACCATTCTTACTTCGTATTATAAAACAATCAAAACATCATTCTTACTTCGTGTTAAAACAATCAAAACACCATTCTTACTTCGTGTTATAAAACAATCAAAACACCATTCTTACTTCGTGTTATAAAACAATCAAAACATCATTCTTACTTCGTGTTATAAAACAATCAAAACATCATTCTTACTTCGTGTTAAAACAATCAAAACGTCATTCTTACTTCATGTTAAAACAATCAAAACATCATTCTTACTTCGTGTTAAAACAATTGTTAAACACCATTCTTACTTCGTATTATAAAACAATCAAAACATCATTCTTACTTCGTGTTAAAACAATCAAAACATCATTCTTACTTCGTATTATAAAACAATCAAAACATCATTCTTACTTCGTGTTAAAACAATTGTTAAACACCATTCTTACTTCGTATTATAAAACAATCAAAACATCATTCTTACTTCGTGTTAAAACAATCAAAACACCATTCTTACTTCGTGTTAAAACAATCAAAACATCATTCTTACTTCGTATTAAAACAATCAAAACATCATTCTTACTTCGTGTTAAAACAATCAAAACATCATTCTTACTTCGTGTTAAAACAATCAAAACATCATTCTTACTTCATATTAAAACAATCAAAACATCATTCTTACTTCGTGTTAAAACAATTGTTAAACACCATTCTTACTTCGTATTATAAAACAATCAAAACATCATTCTTACTTCGTGTTAAAACAATCAAAACACCATTCTTACTTCGTGTTATAAAACAATCAAAACACCATTCTTACTTCGTGTTATAAAACAATCAAAACATCATTCTTACTTCGTGTTATAAAACAATCAAAACATCATTCTTACTTCGTGTTAAAACAATCAAAACGTCATTCTTACTTCATGTTAAAACAATCAAAACATCATTCTTACTTCGTGTTAAAACAATTGTTAAACACCATTCTTACTTCGTATTATAAAACAATCAAAACATCATTCTTACTTCGTGTTAAAACAATCAAAACATCATTCTTACTTCGTATTATAAAACAATCAAAACATCATTCTTACTTCGTGTTAAAACAATTGTTAAACACCATTCTTACTTCGTATTATAAAACAATCAAAACATCATTCTTACTTCGTGTTAAAACAATTGTTAAACACCATTCTTACTTCGTATTATAAAACAATCAAAACATCATTCTTACTTCGTATTATAAAACAATTATTGTTAAACACCATTTGAGTTCTTACCTCATCACAGTTAAAAACCAAAACCTGTCGTCCAACAAGCCCACCTAAAGCTTTAACAGACTCGGTCTTTCCTGTACCAGCAGGCCCATAAGGGTTTCCACCCATACCCATGTACATCCCTAAAAAGTAAAATTCACTATCTGGTGAAAGTTTCTTTATATAAATAAAACAATTAGAAACTAAAAAGCACTGATTACACTACAAATTTCAAGCTTTCTGTTCCATAATAACAGGTTCTCAAAATTAAATCATGGTATGCATAAAAAATTATTTTGTATTTACATGACAAACTTGGCAATATTAACCTACCACATAATACATTATTAAACATTTATAACAATATGGCAGAACTAAACTACCACATAATACATTATTAAACATTTATAACAATATGGCAGAACTAAACTACCACATAATACATTATTAAACATTTATAACAATATGGCAGAACTAAACTACCACATAATACATTATTAAACATTTATAACAATATGGCAGAACTAAACTACCACATAATACATTATTAAACATTTATAACAATATGGCAGAACTAAGTTACCACACAATAGATTATTAAACATTTATAACAATATGGCAGAACTAAACTACCACAGAGTGAATAAATGATTCTGTACTTCTAAAGAAAACAGAAAGCAATATTAACCTAACATGTAATAAATTATTATATATCTGTAAGAAAAAAATAGTAATATTACCATACCACATGATAAAAATTATTATATTTACATATAAAAGTATGGTAGTATTGGCTCATTATGTAAAGAATAACTATTTATAAGTTTTTATCTGAACCAAGACAGTTGTAGACAGTTTCAAGATTTTACATGAACCAGGAGAGTTAGACATTGTGTACAAGTTTTTATCTGAACCAGGACAGTTAGTGATTGTGTACAAATTTTTACATAAACCAGGAGATAGGCATTGTGTACAAGGTTTTTATGAACCAGGACAGTGAGGGACTGTATACACATTTTCACATAAACCAGGAGATAGGCATTGTGTACAAGGTTTTTATGAACCAGGACAGTTACGGATTGTGTAGAAACCTTGAGAAATGTAGATGTAATAAATAAAAAAGCCATGCTATCAGTTGATATTTTCACTCCACGTTAGTGAAGTAACAATGTTAAACATTTTACATTTGATATCTTCATACGAATGAATGCTATACAAACAAAATATTAGTTTATGAATTAATTTACGGAAAGACTGTCTGTTTACATGATTATCAACTGAATCAAAGTTTAGACCAAGCAACACTTCTCAATCTGTTGTCAATAAACAAGAAGGATTTGAAAACCATTGAGCTAAAACATCAGATCTGCTGAAAACTGTGGTACGTCAAAATATACAACATTTGTAAAACTGGAATAAATTCAGTAAATGGAGAAATAGGATTAATATATTCTGCTCTAACATGCAACAAGTTTATCTTATCATAATGCTAATATAAAAACTATAAGCAAAACAATTTTAATAACACTTGTACTACTACATGTTTCTTAACAACCAAGATTCCTTTATACAATTTCAGTGTAGGGCACAAAATTATATTGATTCTTACCCTGAGTTAGTGTGAGATAGCACTTGTCAGTCAAGGGTGTGTGAACCAATTTTTGAGCATTTCCTTGGTATTCAAAAGTGTAATCAAACTCTGCATCTACCATCCTCACAACAGCAACACCATCTTCTCTCATGTAAAATCTAAAACGTATTTTACTTAGATATATAATTAATTTTATGAAAGAGTAGCCACTTCTTTATTTCTCATCATGTTATTTACAAACAAATACAAAAGTTTCATATTAAAACAGTTAATACAGCTGAATGTAATGGTTTCAAGAACTTCTAGTCCGAAATACACTAGCACAGGTTAAGATAAAATCAGGATATAATTGTTCATGTTAAATGCAACTATCACTTCCAGAATACGTCCTCTTAACTAAAAACAAACAAAATGCCAACTTTTACAAACAAATGTTGACCAAAATCTCTGTGACTTTGATATATGTGCGAGAATAATGGTGGAAGATGAAACGTGAAAGGTTCACAGTCACAGAAGAACTCTGTGACTTTGGTGTATATATGAGTATACACATGGAAGTGGAAATGTAAAATGTTAACAAAACACCACTACATGTAAAACATGTATTTTCAATGTTAATATTTCCTTTATTTAAATTTATTAATGCTACTTTGATGACAACTTAAGACATAAAATTAAGTTACAGCTAAATAAATCTATACTGACCTCAACTGTTTCTGCCAATGCCAATTACTAAGGCTATCCACATGGTTAGCAATCAGCTGTTCAACCACATCTATAGCATGAATGGTGTCTAGAATTAAAGCCTTTAACTTCAGTTCTAACACTTCTGTTTCTGACTCTCCACCCAAGTCTACATTTGTATAAGAGTCTAATTGAGCATTCATTTCCTTCAAGAAAGAAGGTAAAACACCACCTTTAATAGCTGCTTCACAGCGTTCCGTGAATAGAACCTGTTCTGTTAAACAGAGGATCTGAAAGGAAAATTTTCAATTCGTGACAGCTCTACTCTAAGTCTGATCTTCTATTTATTTTGCTGTTGACATTCTAAACAACAATTTTATTTTAAACTTTTTCCTATATCACATTTTCAATTCTACTGCTTTTTAAATTAATTGTTACAGTGAACAATTTTTAAAACAAAACAATTTTTTAAGTCAAAACTTGAAAAACTGTGCTAATAATATTTGAAACTGTAGTTCTTAACTACAGTTTGTTACCTAATGTTTTTATGTCAACATATGTAAACTAACTAATACTAGTTGAAACTGTACAGATTTTGTTACCTAATGTTTTTATGTCAACATATGTAAACTATACTAATACTAGTTGAAACTGTACAGATTTTGTTACCTAATGTTTTTATGTCAACATATGTAAACTATACTAATACTAGTTGAAACTGTACAGATTTTGTTACCTAATGTTTTTATGTCAATATATGTAAACTATACTAATACTACTTGACACTGTACAGATTTTGTTACCTAATGTTTTTATGTCAACATATGTAAACTAACTAATACTACTTGAAACTGTACAGATTTTGTTACCTCATGTTTTTATGTCAACATATGTAAACTAACTAATACTACTTGAAACTGTACAGATTTTGTTACCTAACGTGTTCATGTCAACATATGCAAACTAACTAATACTACTTGAAACTGTACAGATTTTGTTACCTAACGTGTTCATGTCAACATATGTAAACTAACTAATACTACTTGAAACTGTACAGATTTTGTTACCTAATGTTTTTATGTCAATATATGTAAACTATACTAATACTACTTGAAACTGTACAGATTTTGTTACCTAACGTGTTCATGTCAACATATGTAAACTATACTAATACTAGTTGAAACTGTACAGATTTTGTTACCTAATGTTTTTATGTCAACATATGTAAACTATACTAATACTACTTGAAACTGTACAGATTTTGTTACCTAATGTTTTTATGTCAACATATGTAAACTAACTAATACTACTTGAAACTGTACAGATTTTGTTACCTAATGTTTTTATGTCAACATATGTAAACTAACTAATACTACTTGAAACTGTACAGATTTTGTTACCTAATGTTTTTATGTCAACATATGTAAACTATACTAATACTACTTGAAACTGTACAGATTTTGTTACCTAATGTTTTTATGTCAACATATGTAAACTATACTAATACTACTTGAAACTGTACAGATTTTGTTACCTAATGTTTTTATGTCAACATATGTAAACTATACTAATACTAGTTGAAACTGTACAGATTTTGTTACCTAATGTTTTTAAGTCAACATATGTAAACTATACTAATACTACTTGAAACTGTACAGATTTTGTTACCTAACGTGTTCATGTCAACATATGTAAACTAACTAATACTAGTTGAAACTGTACAGATTTTGTTACCTAATGTTTTTAAGTCAACATATGTAAACTATACTAATACTACTTGAAACTGTACAGATTTTGTTACCTAACGTGTTCATGTCAACATATGTAAACTAACTAATACTACTTGAAACTGTACAGATTTTGTTACCTAATGTTTTTATGTCAATATATGTAAACTATACTAATACTACTTGAAACTGTACAGATTTTGTTACCTAATGTTTTTATGTCAACATATGTAAACTAACTAATACTAGTTGAAACTGTACAGATTTTGTTACCTGATGTTTTTATGTCAACATATGTAAACTATACTAATACTAGTTGAAACTGTAGAGATTTTGTTACCTAATGTTTTTATGTCAACATATGTAAACTATACTGATACTACTTGAAACTGTACAGATTTTGTTACCTAATGTTTTTATGTCAATATATGTAAACTATACTAATACTACTTGACACTGTACAGATTTTGTTACCTAACGTTTTCATGTCAACATATGAAAGACTATACTAATACTGTTTGAACCTGTAGTTCTTGGTTTTAAAACATTCTTGACCAGTGAAGAAAACAATGAAGGATAAAGACCTCATGGTCTTTGTGAATATTCTGAGTAATACAAAATAGAAAACATCCTGTTCTAAAGTATTAATTCAAGAATTCTTAACCTGTGAAGGAAACAATGATGGGTTGAGACCACCTGGCCCATGTGAACGACTTAATTGTAAGCACTGCTTCAAAAGGGTTTTTAATGTGTTTTTCATTTCTTTGGCTAACTCTCCCAACCATACCTATTATGTAAAAGAAGTGGATTTTAAATTTTAAAATATTCATAGTTATTGAACATAAAGTCAAATTAACAACACATTAATGACGACCTTTTAATAAACATTAGTTTAACATTATTAAAATTCTAACATTCCTAATAGTTTGAAATAATGTTTTACAACAACAGTTAACACTAATGAATTTGAACTCTTTCTCTTTACCTTAATGATACTTATAACTGAACCTTTTAAAGGCTATTATTAACTCTTTACCTTCAGTATATTTCTAACTAATACATACAATTTCTTATTATGCATCTTTTTCTAAAATGTATAACTACTTTTCACTTTTATACCACAAATAAAACATATTGAAAACAAATCTAACAGAACTGTTTATTTCATTACTTTTGAAATGTGTCTCTTTGATACATGTTCAATAGAAATAGATAATTAATAAACTTTAGATATTCATTAAAATAAATGAATATTTAGTTTCATTATGTAGGTATCAAGATAAGTAATGTCTTTGAACAAAATGAGATAAAAACATTCTAAGTGAACTCTAACTTTATTAATTAGCTACACTGTACTTGAATGTTGCACGTTTTACAATTTTTTTTATAAGTACACTTAGCTGACACCATCAAGATGGTGTATATATTTTCAGGTATTGCAGTTAACATGTAATTTTCAAAGTATATGTAATAGCCACATGATACTAGCCTCTACTTGAGGTGAAATTTTGACTTTATTTTCCAGACTGACAACTTCCCCCTCCAGGGACCTCATGGCTGTAATACAGGTTTCTACATCATCAAAGTCTACCTGGTATATGCCACCAAAAAGTTTCTTCAAGTGAGCCTGTATAATATTTGGTCTTGTGGCCTGACCTAGAATCTCCAGCAGATCTTCATCGCCCAAAAAGTAAAACCGTGGAAACAGAGAACGTTTCATCTAACACACAAAGAAACACCTCAGTTTATGACTTTTTTTTTTATTCCACAGATGACTAAAGACCAACAATAAAGTAGTTAAACAGAACGTTCCAATTTCACATTAACAAATAAGTTAATAAAATTCTTGATTTTAACTTCAGATTACATAAGTAGGAATCAAATGAAACTACACAATAAATCAATATGTAAATGAATCATCTAAAATTATAAATGCATATTTCAGGTGAAACCAGAATAAAAATCAATACATATATCCAACATTTATGGTTACAAATGTAGATTGCAAGTTAAACCACAAGATAAATCTAAATATACATATATCCATCATTTAGGGTTACAAGTGAAAGTTTCAAGTGAAAGCAAAAGAAAAATCAAGATATACACATATCCATCATTTAGGGTTACATATGCAAAATGTCCTAATCTCAGTTGTACAACATCACATAAAAACGTCCTAATCTCAGTTATAAAACATCACACAAAAACGTCTTAATCTCAGTTGTAAAACATCACATTAAACGTACTAATCTCAGTTGTAAAACATCACATTAAACGTTCTAATCTCAGTTGTAAAACATCACATAAAAACATCCTGATCTCAGTTGTAAAACATCACATAAAAACATCCTGATCTCAGTTATAAAACATCACATAAAAACATCCTGATCTCAGTTGTAAAACATCACATAAAAACATCCTAATCTCAGTTGTAAAACATCACATAAAACATCCTGATCTCAGTTGTAAAACATCACATAAAACATCCTGATCTCAGTTGTAAAACATCACATAAAACATCCTGATCTCAGTTGTAAAACATCACATAAAAACATCCTGATCTCAGTTGTAAAACATCACATAAAAACATCCTAATCTCAGTTATAAAACATCACATAAAAATATCCTAATCTCAGTTGTAAAACATCACATAAAAACATCCTAATCTTAGTTGTAAAACATCACATAAAACATCCTGATCTCAGTTGTAAAACATCACATAAAATGTCCTAATCTCAGTTGTAAAACATCACATAAAAACATCCTAATCTCAGTTGTAAAACATCACATAAAACATCCTAATCTCAGTTGTAAAACATCACATAAAACATCCTGATCTCAGTTGTAAAACATCACATAAAACATCCTGATCTCAGTTGTAAAACATCACATAAAACATCCTGATCTCAGTTGTAAAACATCACATAAAACATCCTGATCTCAGTTGTAAAACATCACATAAAACATCCTAATCTCAGTTATAAAACATCACATAAAACATCCTAATCTCAGTTATAAAACATCACATAAAATATCCTAATCTCAGTTGTAAAACATCACATAAAACATCCTAATCTCACTTGTAAAACATCACATAAAAACATCCTAATCTTAGTTGTAAAACATCACATAAAACATCCTGATCTCAGTTGTAAAACATCACATAAAATGTCCTAATCTCAGTTGTAAAACATCACATAAAAACATCCTAATCTCAGTTGTAAAACATCACATAAAAACATCCTAATCTCACTTGTAAAACATCACATAAAAACATCCTAATCTCAGTTGTAAAACATCACATGAAAACATCCTAATCTCAGTTGTAAAACATCACATAAAAACATCCTAATCTTAGTTGTAAAACATCACATAAAACATCCTGATCTCAGTTGTAAAACATCACACAAAATGTCCTAATCTCAGTTGTAAAACATCACATAAAAACATCCTAATCTCACTTGTAAAACATCACATAAAAACATCCTAATCTCACTTGTAAAACATCACATAAAAACATCCTAATCTCAGTTGTAAAACAACACATAAAAACATCCTAATCTCAGTTGTAAAACATCACATAAAAACATCCTAATCTTAGTTGTAAAACATCACATAAAACATCCTGATCTCAGTTGTAAAACATCACATAAAATGTCCTAATCTCAGTTGTAAAACATCACATAAAAACATCCTAATCTCACTTGTAAAACATCACATAAAAACATCCTAATCTCACTTGTAAAACATCACATAAAAACATCCTAATCTCAGTTGTAAAACAACACATAAAAACATCCTAATCTCAGTTGTAAAACATCACATAAAAACATCCTAATCTCAGTTGTAAAACATCACATGAAAACATCCTAATCTCAGTTGTAAAACATCACATAAAAACATCCTAATCTTAGTTGTAAAACATCACATAAAACATCCTGATCTCAGTTGTAAAACATCACACAAAATGTCCTAATCTCAGTTGTAAAACATCACATAAAACATCCTAATCTCACTTGTAAAACATCACATAAAAACATCCTAATCTCACTTGTAAAACATCACATAAAAACATCCTAATCTCAGTTGTAAAACAACACATAAAAACATCCTAATCTCAGTTGTAAAACATCACATAAAAACATCCTAATCTTAGTTGTAAAACATCACATAAAACATCCTGATCTCAGTTGTAAAACATCACATAAAATGTCCTAATCTCAGTTGTAAAACATCACATAAAAACATCCTAATCTCACTTGTAAAACATCACATAAAAACATCCTAATCTCACTTGTAAAACATCACATAAAAACATCCTAATCTCAGTTGTAAAACAACACATAAAAACATCCTAATCTCAGTTGTAAAACATCACATAAAAACATCCTAATCTCAGTTGTAAAACATCACATAAAAACATCCTAATCTCAGTTGTAACATCACATAAAAACATCCTAATCTCAACTGTAAAACATCACATAAAATACCTTACATTCACTGTACTTATTTAATACATAGATGCAACCATCATGAGCCTGATCTGAGTTCTTGTTCTAACAATTAGATAAATGAATCTTAACACTTACAGTTAACTACAGAGAACCACTCTTAGATCATTATATACTTTAGCAAAAGAAGAAACCCAAGTGATTAAAATAACTTTTCATGTTTGCCTTATGGAAAGTTACTACCGTGTTTCTCCGATAATAAGACCTACCCATAAAATAAGACCTAGTGTGATTTTTGGGGATAGTTTTAATATAAGCCCTACCCTTAATATAAGCCCTAGTTAAGAGTGGCAGGAAGAGGAAAGAAATAAAAAAAAATTAATTTATTAATTAGTTTAATAGTTAGTTAATTAGTTTGTTTAAGTATTGATCAAATTGAGTTTCTGAATGTTTTTCGTAATTTCTATTTATTTAGAGGTCTTATAATTTTTACTTTGTAACTTCATTTTTTTAATATATCAAAATAAGACATCCCCCGAAAATAAGCCCTAGTGTCATATTTTGGAGTGAAAATTAATATAAGCCCTGTCTTATTTTCGGAGAAACATGGTATTAAAAGTTTAAAAAAAAAAAATCTCAATATCAAATCATTTCCTAGCGAATGGTTAGTGACTTATGGTTTCCATTCACTTCACTGTACAATTAATATAACTGTATTTATACATTCATATCTACTGAAAAAATAAAGGATATATAGCCTATTCTTACCTCCAAAAACTGATTTAAAGCTTTTTGACAACGATGTAGTTGGTCAACAAGGTTTCCCAATGTTGAGTTGAGTCCTGATATATTTGTAAACGAAATCACCCTGTCATCTCTTGTCAAGTTCTGCATAATACCCCTTGAATAATAATTAAACAAAATGCAGATTACTTCACCTAGGCAGCACGTTATCCTAGATTGAAGATTACTTCATCCAGCCAGAATGTTATCTTAGATTGAAGGTTACTTCATCTAGCCAAAACAATTTCTTAGACTGAAGGTTACTTCATCTAGCCAGAACGTTATCTTAGATTGAAGGTTACTTCATCTAGTGTGTATAAAAGAGAGGTACAGTGTGTTGATATTTTAGTGTGTATAAAAGACAGTTACAGTGTGTTGATATTTTGGTGTGTATAAAAGACAGGTACAGTGTGTTGATATTTTAGTGTGTATAAAAACAAGGTACAGTGTGTTAATATTTTAGTGTATATAAAAGAAAGGTACAGTATTTTTGTATCCAGGTGTGTATAAAAGACAGGTACAGTATTTTTTGTATCCAGGTGTATATAAAAGACAGGTACAGTATTTTTTGTATCCAAGTGTGTATAAAAGACAGGTACAGTACTTTTGTATCTAAGTGTGTATATAAAAGACAGGTACGGTATTTTTTGTATCCAGGTGTATATAAAAGACAGGTACAGTATTTTTTGTATCCAGGTGTATATAAAAGACAGGTACAGTATTTTTTGTATCTTAGTGTGTATAAAAGACAGGTACAGTATTTTTTGTATCAAAGTGTGTATAAAGGACAGGTACAGTATTTTTTGTATCCAGGTGTGTATAAAAGACAGGTACAGTATTTTTTGTATCCAGGTGTGTATAAAAGACAGGTACAGTATTTTTTGTATCCAGGTGTGTATAAAAGACATGCAGTATTTTTTGTATCCAGGTGTGTATAAAAGACATGCAGTATTTTTTGTATCCAGGTGTATATAAAAGACAGGTACAGTATTTTTTTAATCTAAGTGTGTATATAAAAGACAGGTACAGTATTTTTTGAATCTAAGTGTGTATATAAAAGACAGGTACAGTATTTTTTGTATCTAAGTGTGTATATAAAAGACAGGTACAGTATTTTTTGAATCTAAGTGTGTATATAAAAGACAGGTACAGTATTTTTTGTATCTAAGTGTGTATATAAAGGACAGGTACAGTATTTTTTGTATCCAAGTGTATATAAAAGAAAGGTACAGTATTTTTGTATCCAGGTGTGTATAAAAGACAGGTACAGTATTTTTTGTATCCAGGTGTGTATAAAAGACAGGTACAGTATTTTTTGTATCCAAGTGTGTATAAAAGACAGGTACAGTATTTTTGTATCTAAGTGTGTATATAAAAGACAGGTACGGTATTTTTTGTATCCAGGTGTATATAAAAGACAGGTACAGTATTTTTTGTATCCAGGTGTATATAAAAGACAGGTACAGTATTTTTTGTATCTTAGTGTGTATAAAAGACAGGTACAGTATTTTTTGTATCAAAGTGTGTATAAAGGACAGGTACAGTATTTTTTGTATCCAGGTGTGTATAAAAGACAGGTACAGTATTTTTTGTATCCAGGTGTGTATAAAAGACAGGTACAGTATTTTTTGTATCCAGGTGTATATAAAGACATACAGTATTTTTGTATCCAGGTGTGTATAAAAGACATGCAGTATTTTTTGTATCCAGGTGTATATAAAAGACAGGTACAGTATTTTTTTCTAAGTGTGTATATAAAGACAGGTACAGTATTTTTTGAATCTAAGTGTGTATATAAAGACAGGTACAGTATTTTTTGTATCTAAGTGTGTATATAAAAGACAGGTACAGTATTTTTTGAATCTAAGTGTGTATATAAAAGACAGGTACAGTATTTTTTGTATCTAAGTGTGTATATAAAGGACAGGTACAGTATTTTTTGTATCCAAGTGTGTATAAAAGACAGGTACAGTATTTTTTGTATCTAAGTGTATATAAAAGACAGGTACAGTATTTTTTGTATCCAGGTCTATATAAAAGACAGGTACAGTATTTTTTGAATCTAAGTGTGTATATAAAAGACAGGTACAGTATTTTTTTGTATCTAAGTGTGTATATAAAAGACAGGTACAGTATTTTTTGTATCCAGGTCTATATAAAAGACAGGTACAGTATTTTTTGTATCCAGGTCTATATAAAAGACAGGTACAGTATTTTTTGTATCTAAGTGTGTATATAAAGGACAGGTACAGTATTTTTTGTATCCAAGTGTGTATAAAAGACAGGTACAGTATTTTTTGTATCTAAGTGTATATAAAAGACAGGTACAGTATTTTTTGTATCCAGGTCTATATAAAAGACAGGTACAGTATTTTTTGTATCTAAGTGTGTATATAAAAGACAGGTACAGTATTTTTTGTATCCAGGTCTATATAAAAGACAGGTACAGTATTTTTTGTATCTAAGTGTGTATATAAAGGACAGGTACAGTATTTTTTGTATCTAAGTGTGTATAAAAGACAGGTACAGTATTTTTTGTATCTAAGTGTGTATAAAAGACAGGTACAGTATTTTTTGTATCTAAGTGTGTATATAAAGGACAGGTACAGTATTTTTTGTATCTCAGTGTGTATATAAAGGACAGGTACAGTATTTTTTGTATCTAAGTGTGTATAAAAGACAGGTACAGTATTTTTTGTATCTAAGTGTGGATATAAAAGATAGGTACAGTATTTTTTGTATCTAAGTGTGTATATAAAGGACAGGTACAGTATTTTTTGTATCTCAGTGTGTATAAAAGACAGGTACAGTATTTTTTGTATCTAAGTGTGTATAAAGGACAGGTACAGTATTTTTTGTATCTAAGTGTGTATAAAGGGCAGGTACAGTATTTTTTGTATCTAAGTGTGTATAAAGGACAGGTACAGTATTTTTTTGTATCTAAGTGTGTATATAAAGACAGGTACAGTATTTTTTGTATCTAAGTGTGTATAAAAGACAGGTACAGTATTTTTTATATCTAAGTGTGTATAAAGGACAGGTACAGTATTTTTTGTATCCAGGTGTATATAAAAGACAGGTACAGTATTTTTTGTATCTAAGTGTGTATATAAAAGACAGGTACAGTATTTTTTGTATCTAAGTGTGTATAAAGGACCGGTACAGTATTTTTTGTATCTAAGTGTGTATAAAAGACAGGTACAATATTTTTTATATCTAAGTGTGTATATAAAAGACAGGTACAGTATTTTTTGTATCTAAGTGTGTATATAAAGGACAGGTACAGTATTTTTTGTATCCAGATGTATATAAAAGACAGGTACAGTATTTTTTGTATCCAGATGTATATAAAAGACAGGTACAGTATTTTTTGTATCTAAGTGTGTATATAAAAGACAGGTACAGTATTTTTTGTATCTAAGTGTGTATAAAGGACAGATACAGTATTTTTTGTATCTAAGTGTGTATATAAAAGACAGGTACAGTATTTTTTGTATCTAAGTGTGTATAAAGGACCGGTACAGTATTTTTTGTATCTAAGTGTGTATAAAGGACAGATACAGTATTTTTTGTATCTAAGTGTGTATATAAAAGACAGGTACAGTATTTTTTGTATCTAAGTGTGTATAAAAGACAAATACAGTATTTTTTGTATCTAAGTGTGTATAAAGGACAGGTACAGTATTTTTTGTATCTAAGTGTGTATAAAGGACAGATACAGTATTTTTTGTATCTAAGTGTGTATAAAGGACAGATACAGTATTTTTTGTATCTAAGTGTGTATAAAAGACAGATACAGTATTTTTTGTATCTAAGTGTGTATAAAAGACAGGTACAGTATTTTTTGTATCTAAGTGTGTATAAAAGACAGGTACAGTATTTTTTGTATCTAAGTGTGTATAAAGGACCGGTACAATATTTTTTATATCTAAGTGTGTATAAAGGACAGGTACAGTATTTTTTGTATCCAGGTGTATATAAAAGACAGGTACAGTATTTTTTGTATCTAAGTGTGTATATAAAAGACAGGTACAGTATTTTTTGTATCTAAGTGTGTATAAAGGACCGGTACAGTATTTTTTGTATCTAAGTGTGTATAAAGGACAGGTACAGTATTTTTTGTATCCAGGTGTATATAAAAGACAGGTACAGTATTTTTTGTATCTAAGTGTGTATATAAAAAACAGGTACAGTATTTTTTGTATCTAAGTGTGTATAAAGGACCGTTACAGTATTTTTTTGTATCTAAGTGTGTATAAAAGACAAATACAGTATTTTTTGTATCTAAGTGTGTATAAAGGACCGGTACAGTATTTTTTGTATCTAAGTGTGTATAAAGGACCGGTACAGTATTTTTTGTATCTAAGTGTGTATAAAGGACAGGTACAATATTTTTTGTATCTAAGTGTGTATAAAAGACAGGTACAGTATTTTTTTGTATCTAAGTGTATATAAGGACAGGTACAGTATTTTTTTGTATCTAAGTGTATATAAAAGACAGGTACAGTATTTTTTGTATCTAAGTGTATATAAAAAGACAGGTACAGTATTTTTTGTATCTAAGTGTGTATAAAGGACAGGTACAGTATTTTTTGTATCTAAGTGTATATAAAAGACAGGTACAGTATTTTTTGTATCTAAGTGTATATAAAAGACAGGTACAGTATTTTTTGTATCTAAGTGTGTATAAAAGACAGGTACAGTATTTTTTGTATCTAAGTGTGTATAAAAGACAGGTACAGTATTTTTTGTATCTAAGTGTGTATAAAAGACAGGTACAGTATTTTTTGTATCTAAGTGTGTATAAAAGACAGGTACAGTATTTTTTGTATCTAAGTGTATATAAAAGACAGGTACAGTATTTTTTGTATCTAAGTGTGTATATAAAAGACAGGTACAGTATTTTTTGTATCTAAGTGTGTATAAAGGACCGGTACAGTATTTTTTGTATCTAAGTGTATATAAAAGACAGGTACAGTATTTTTTGTATCTAAGTGTGTACAAAAGACAGGTACAGTATTTTTTGTATCTAAGTGTGTATAAAAAATACAAAAATATGAATAATTAAATAGTTAAACAATCTTTTGTATATTATTAGATGCATATAATAATTATTTTTTAGTTTTCTTCATCAGAATAGGTGAAAACAGACATTATGAAGGGAGAGATTTTAACACAATTGTAAATTACTACAATACAGTGGAGTAAAAATTAATTTAATTTAAAATGTAAACTACAAGGAGTTGACCAACACATTACCTAAAGTAGACCAACACATTACCTGAAGTAAACCAACACATTACCTAAAGTAAACCAACACATTACCTAAAGTAAACCAACATATTACCTAAAGTAAACCAACATATTACCTAAAGTCGTTACTAACAGCCTGAAAGCGAGATTCTTCAGATGGCAGTGCACCTCGGCTAAAAATTGGTTCCAAGTAGACCCACTTTCTCTGTATTAAATTAAGCTGTTGTAGACAGATATCTAAAGTAGACAGGCGTGTTTCCCAAATAGAAGTTCTGTCTGCAAAGTTCTTATAATATGGAGAATCTTTGAGGGACTGGATCAAACACTGGTTATCACCAACCTATTTTCAATTAAAATATTTCATATATTGTGCACATAACCATTGCAACTTTCACCAAACTAAAGTCCTACAAATGATGTTCTTGTAAACAACAAATCTGTAAAGTAGTCATTAAGTAATGTATAACAACAACTTGTTTGGTAGGTCATTATTTAGTCTGTAAAATACTGTAGCTTGGAAAACCATAATTATACATATGTATCAATACAGGTCAACCTTCCATCAACCTCAAGGTAAAGTTGGCTGTATAGGAATTGAGCCTAATAAACTGTAATGTTGAAGGATGTCTTCATTATACCATCAATAACATAGAGTTTTAGAGTTTATACCACAAAGGCGATGCAAGATCAACAATAACTTACTGTATAATCAGCATGTTTACAATAATTAAGACAACTGACTTCATGAAACTTTGTGTTCAAGGTATATAACTGGACTACTGGGTTACTACATGTTCTTGCAGTGATAGTGTCAAGTCAACATTTGTTAGCCACAAAACACTATTCAACAGGATGTATATGTATTCCATGTATTTTGCAGTTATCAAGTATCAAGCCAGTATCAGTTAGCTATAATGTATAATCCATAATCTCATCTTTAACACTTTACTAACACAAATATAAACATTACAGTTTTACCAACATGAATGTAATCTCATATTTACTAACATAATCTCATCTTTGACACTTTACTAACACAAATATAAACATTACAGTTTTACCAACATGAATGTAATCTCATATTTACTAACATAATCTCATCTTTAACACTTTACTAACACAAATATAAACATTACAGTTTTACCAACAGGAATGTAATCTCATATTTACTAACATAATCTCATCTTTACCCTATTATTAGCATGAATATAATATTTACCACTTTACTAACACACATAACCTCATATTTACGGTTTTACTAACTATAACCTCATATTTACCATCTTACTAAAACAAATATAATATCATATCTACCACTTTATTAACATCTTCACCACTTTACTGAATATAACCTATTCTTTACCATTTTATTAACATAAATATAACCTCTACTTTACCATTTTTTAACATAAATACAACCTTATACTTGCAGATCATATTAACATGAATATAACCTCTACTTTACCATCATATTAACATGACAATAACCTCATACTTACCATCATATTAACATGAACATAACCTCTACTTTACCATCATATTAACATGAATATAACCTCATATTTACCATCAGTAATTTGCATGTCACCTCTTCTTTATTGTATTCTTATTATAGTGCACACTTTTTTTTTTATTAGCATAAATTCTGATACCTTATTTAGTACATCCCTCCAGTCTTTTATCAGCATAACTTTGTTTCCATGAGTATCTTCATGCTCAGTCAAAGAAAATCTTTCTCTGGCTCCCCAGAGATCCAGCTCATTCAAAGCCTCTCTAATAGTTACCTCCCCTTGGGCTCTGCTGTTTAATTCCTTCATTATTCAGACAACAAACAACATTTAAGCTACTTAAATGTTACAAAAGCTTAAAGGTAAGATGTATCAATATACATTAATATGCTTTCAGTATCACCTCTATAGCTAAATCTTCAAAAACGAAAAACATCAAGTTAATAACTAAATGAAAAGTATGCAGCACTTCCACATACAAGTGGTGTAAGTTATACACAACAGCACTTTTTAAACATACCACTTCTCATGGAGTACTTACTACCATTTTAACAATTGTTTTAAAACAGCCTTCAGCAAGAGAATTATTTATAACTTGGGTTCTACATTAAGACAGTCTGTTCTTCATCAGATGTTGTAAGAATAATGTATTTTATAGGCCTTCACTTCTCAACAGAACATAACAATGAGATTCATGATGCAATATAAATAATAAAGCTTTTAGAATAATGTATTCTATGAGCCTTCACTTCTTAACAGAACATTACAATGGCATTGATGATGCAGTATTTATAATAAAGCTTTTAGAATAATGTATTCTATGGGCCTTCACTTCTCAACAGAACATAACAATCGCATTCATGATGCAGTATTTATAATAAAGCTTTTAGAATAATGTATTCTATGAGCCTTCACTTCTTAACAGAACATTACAATGGCATTGATGATGCAGTATTTATAATAAAGCTTTTAGAATAATGTATTCTATGAGCCTTCACTTATCAACAGAACATTACAATGGCATTGATGATGCAGTATTTATAATAAAGCTTTTAGAATAATGTATTCTATGGGCCTTCACTTCTCAACAGAACATAACAATGGCATTCATGATGCAGTATTTACAATAAAGCTTTTAGAATAATGTATTCTATGAGCCTTCACTTCTTAACAGAACATTACAATGGCATTGATGATGCAGTATTTATAATAAAGCTTTTAGAATAATGTATTCTATGGGCCTTCACTTCTCAACAGAACATAACAATGGCATTCATGATGCAGTATTTATAATAAAGCTTTTAGAATAATGTATTCTATGAGCCTTCACTTCTTAACAGAACATTACAATGGCATTGATGATGCAGTATTTATAATAAAGCTTTTAGAATAATGTATTCAATGAGCCTTCACTTATCAACAGAACATTACAATGGCATTGATGATGCAGTATTTATAATAAAGCTTTAAGAATAATGTATTCTATGGGCCTTCACTTCTTAACAGAACATAACAATGGCATTCATGATGCAGTATTTATAATAAAGCTTTTAGAATAATCTATTCTATGGGCCTTCACTTCTCAACAGAACATAACAATGGCATTCATGATGCAGTATTTATAATAAAGCTTTTAGAATAATGTATTCTATGAGCCTTCACTTCTTAACAGAACATTACAATGGCATTGATGATGCAGTATTTATAATAAAGCTTTTACAATAATGTATTCTATGGGCCTTCACTTCTCAACAGAACATAACAATGGCATTCATGATGCAGTATTTATAATAAAGCTTTTAGAATAATGTATTCTATGAGCCTTCACTTCTCAACAGAACATTACAATGGTATTGATGATGCAGTATTTATAATAAAGCTTTTAGAATAATGTATTCTATGAGCCTTCACTTCTTAACAGAACATTACAATGGCATTGATGATGCAGTATTTATAATAAAGCTTTTAGAATAATGTATTCTATGGGCCTTCACTTCTCAACAGAACATAACAATGACATTTATGATGCAGTATTTATAATAAAGCTTTTAGAATAATGTATTCTATGGGCCTTCACTTCTCAACAGAACATTACAATGGCATTGATGATGCAGTATTTATAATAAAGCTTTTAGAATAATGTATTCTATGGGCCTTCACTTCTCAACAGAACATAACAATGGCATTCATGATGCAGTATTTATAATAAAACTTTTAGAATAATGTATTCTACGAGCCTTCACTTCTCAACAGAACATAACAATGGCATTTATGATGCAGTATTTATAATAAAGCTTTTAGAATAATGTATTCTATGGGCCTTCACTTCTTAACAGAACAGAACAATGGCATTCATGATGCAGTATTTATAATAAAGCTTTTAGAATAATGTATTCTATGAGCCTTCACTTCTCAACAGAACATAACAATGGCATTCATGATGCAGTATTTATAATAAAGCTTTTAGAATAATGTATTCTATGAGTCTTCACTTCTCAACAGAACATAACAATGGCATTTATGATGCAGTATTTATAATAAAGCTTTTAGAATAATGTATTCTATGGGCCTTCACTTCTCAACAGAACATAACAATGGCATTCATGATGCAGTATTTATAATAAAGCTTTTAGAATAATGTATTCTATGAGCCTTCACTTCTCAACAGAACATAATAATGGCATTCATGATGCAGTATTTATAATAAAGCTTTTCGAACAATGTATTCTATGAGCCTTCACTTCTCAACAGAACATAACAATGGCATTCATGATGCAGTATTTATAATAAAGCTTTTAGAATAATGTATTCTATGGGCCTTCACTTCTCAACAGAACATAACAATGGCATTCATGATGCAGTATTTATAATAAAGCTTTTAGAATAATGTATTCTATGAGCCTTCACTTCTCAACAGAACATAACAATGGCTTTTATGATGCAGTATTTATAATAAAGCTTTTAGAATAATGTATTCTATGAGCCTTCACTTCTCAACAGAACATAACAATGGCATTTATGATGCAGTATTTATAATAAAGCTTTTAGAATAATGTATTCTATGGGCCTTCACTTCTCAACAGAACATAACAATGGCATTCATGATGCAGTATTTATAATAAAGCTTTTAGAATAATGTATTCTATGAGCCTTCACTTCTTAACAGAACATTACAATGGCATTGATGATGCAGTATTTATAATAAAGCTTTTAGAATAATGTATTCTATGAGCCTTCACTTCTTAACAGAACATTACAATGGCATTGATGATGCAGTATTTATAATAAAGCTTTCAGAATAATGTATTCTATGGGCCTTCACTTCTCAACAGAACATAACAATGGCATTCATGATGCAGTATTTATAATAAAGCTTTTAGAATAATGTATTCTATGAGCCTTCACTTCTTAACAGAACATTACAATGGCATTGATGATGCAGTATTTATAATAAAGCTTTTAGAATAATGTATTCTATGAGCCTTCACTTCTCAACAGAACATTACAATGGCATTGATGATGCAGTATTTATAACAAAGCTTTTAGAATAATGTATTCTATGGGCCTTCACTTCTTAACAGAACATAACAATGGCATTCATGATGCAGTATTTATAATAAAGCTTTTAGAATAATGTATTCTATGAGCCTTCACTTCTCAACAGAACATAACAATGGCATTGATGATGCAGTATTTATAATAAAGCTTTTAGAATAATGTATTCTATGAGCCTTCACTTCTCAACAGAACATAACAATGGCATTGATGATGCAGTATTTATAATAAAGCTTTTAGAATAATGTATTCTATGGGCCTTCACTTCTCAACAGAACATAACAATGGCATTCATGATGCAGTATTTATAATAAAGCTTTTAGAATAATGTATTCTATGAGACTTCACTTCTCAACAGAACATAACAATGGCATTTATGATGCAGTATTTATAATAAAGCTTTTAGAATAATGTATTCTATGGGCCTTCACTTCTCAACAGAACATAACAATGGCATTCATGATGCAGTATTTATAATAAAGCTTTTAGAATAATGTATTCTATGGGCCTTCACTTCTCAACAGAACATAACAATGGCATTCATGATGCAGTATTTATAATAAAGCTTTTAGAATAATGTATTCTATGAGCCTTCACTTCTCAACAGAACATAACAATGGCATTTATGATGCAGTATTTATAATAAAGCTTTTAGAATAATGTATTCTATGAGCCTTCACTTCTCAACAGAACATAACAATGGCATTCATGATGCAGTATTTATAATAAAGCTTTTAGAATAATGTATTCTATGGGCCTTCACTTCTCAACAGAACATAACAATGGCATTCATGATGCAGTATTTATAATAAAGCTTTTAGAATAATGTATTCTATGGGCCTTCACTTCTCAACAGAACATAACAATGGTATTCATGATGCAGTATTTATAATAAAGCTTTCAGAATAATGTATTCTATGAGCCTTCACTTCTTAACAGAACATTACAATGGCATTGATGATGCAGTATTTATAATAAAGCTTTTAGAATAATGTATTCTATGAGCCTTCACTTCTTAACAGAACATTACAATGGCATTGATGATGCAGTATTTATAATAAAGCTTTTAGAATAATGTATTCTATGAGCCTTCACTTCTCAACAGAACATAACAATGGCATTCATGATGCAGTATTTATAATAAAGCTTTTAGAATAATGTATTCTATGAGCCTTCACTTCTCAACAGAACATAACAATGGCATTCATGATGCAGTATTTATAATAAAGCTTTTAGAATAATGTATTCTATGGGCCTTCACTTCTTAACGGAACATAACAATGGCATTCATGATGCAGTATTTATAATAAAGCTTTTAGAATAATGTATTCTATGAGCCTTCACTTCTTAACAGAACATTACAATGGCATTGATGATGCAGTATTTATAATAAAGCTTTCAGAATAATGTATTCTATGAGCCTTCACTTCTCAACAGAACATTACAATGGCATTGATGATGCAGTATTTATAATAAAGCTTTTAGAATAATGTATTCTATGAGCCTTCACTTCTTAACAGAACATAACAATGGCATTCATGATGCAGTATTTATAATAAAGCTTTTAGAATAATGTATTCTATGGGCCTTCACTTCTCAACAGAACATAACAATGGCATTCATGATGCAGTATTTATAATAAAGCTTTTAGAATAATGTATTCTATGGGCCTTCACTTCTCAACAGAACATAACAATGGCATTCATGATGTAGTATTTATAATAAAGCTTTTAGAATAATGTATTCTATGAGCCTTCACTTCTTAACAGAACATTACAATGGCATTGATGATGCAGTATTTATAATAAAGCTTTTAGAATAATGTATTCTATGGGCCTTCACTTCTCAACAGAACATAACAATGGCATTCATGATGCAGTATTTATAATAAAGCTTTTAGAATAATGTATTCTATGGGCCTTCACTTCTTAACAGAACATAACAATGGCATTCATGATGCAGTATTTATAATAAAGCTTTTAGAATAATGTATTCTATGAGCCTTCACTTCTTAACAGAACATAACAATGGCATTCATGATGCAGTATTTATAATAAAGCTTTTAGAATAATGTATTCTATGGGCCTTCACTTCTTAACAGAACATAACAATGGCATTCATGATGCAGTATTTATAATAAAGCTTTTAGAATAATGTATTCTATGAGCCTTCACTTCTTAACAGAACATAACAATGGCATTCATGATGCAGTATTTATAATAAAGCTTTTAGAATAATGTATTCTATGGGCCTTCACTTCTCAACAGAACATAACAATGGCATTCATGATGCAGTATTTATAATAAAGCTTTTAGAATAATGTATTCTATGGGCCTTCACTTCTCAACAGAACATATCAATGGCATTCATGATGTAGTATTTATAATAAAGCTTTTAGAATAATGTATTCTATGAGCCTTCACTTCTTAACAGAACATTACAATGGCATTGATGATGCAGTATTTATAATAAAGCTTTTAGAATAATGTATTCTATGGGCCTTCACTTCTCAACAGAACATAACAATGGCATTCATGGTGCAGTATTTATAATAAAGCTTTTAGAATAATGTATTCTATGAGCCTTCACTTCTTAACAGAACATTACAATGGCATTGATGATGCAGTATTTATAATAAAGCTTTTAGAATAATGTATTCTATGGGCCTTCACTTCTCAACAGAACATAACAATGGCATTTATGATGCAGTATTTATAATAAAGCTTTTAGAATAATGTATTCTATGGGCCTTCACTTCTCAACAGAACATTACAATGGCATTGATGATGCAGTATTTATAATAAAGCTTTTAGAATAATGTATTCTATGGGCCTTCACTTCTCAACAGAACATAACAATGGCATTCATGATGCAGTATTTATAATAAAGCTTTTAGAATAATGTATTCTATGAGCCTTCACTTCTCAACAGAACATAACAATGGCATTTATGATGCAGTATTTATAATAAAGCTTTTAGAATAATGTATTCTATGGGCCTTCACTTCTCAACAGAACATAACAATGGCATTCATGATGCAGTATTTATAATAAAGCTTTTAGAATAATGTATTCTATGAGCCTTCACTTCTCAACAGAACATAATAATGGCATTCATGATGCAGTATTTATAATAAAGCTTTTAGAACAATGTATTCTATGAGCCTTCACTTCTCAACAGAACATAACAATGGCATTCATGATGCAGTATTTATAATAAAGCTTTTAGAATAATGTATTCTACTGATACACAAAACTTCTCAGGAACTATATTTGTTATCTCAATCTGAATACCTATATAAGCTACCTACTGAGGCATGGAACTTCTCATGAACTATATTTTTTATCTAGATCTGAATACCTTTATCAGCTACCCACTGGTTCACAAAACTTCTCATGAACTATATTTGATGTCTAGATTTAAATACCTATATAAACTAGCTACTGGTACACAGAACCTCTGATAAGCTATATTTGTTATCTAGATTTGAATACCTATGTAAGCTAATAACTGGTACACAGACCTTCTCACAAACTATATTTGTTATCTAGATCTGAATACCTATATAAGCTACCTACTGGTACACAGAACTTCTCATGAACTATATTTGTTATCTAGATTTAAATACTTCTATAAGCTAATAACTGGTACACATAACTTCTCATGATTTATATTTGTTATCTAGATTTCAACAGTTATATAAGTTAGCTACTGGTTAACACAACTTCTCATGAACTATATTTGTTATCTAGATTTCAACAGTTATATAAGTTAGCTACTGGTTAACACAACTTCTCATGAACTATATTTGTTATCTAGATTTCAACAGTTATATAAGTTAGCTACTGGTTAACACAACTTCTCATGAACTATATTTGTTATCTAGATTTCAACAGTTATATAAGTTAGCTACTGGTTAACACAACTTCTCATGAACTATATTTGTTATCTAGATTTCAACAGTTATATAAGTTAGCTACTGGTTAACACGACTTCTCATGAACTATATTTGTTATCTAGATTTCAACAGTTATATAAGTTAGCTACTGGTTAACACGACTTCTCATGAACTATATTTGTTATCTAGATTTCAACAGTTATATAAGTTAGCTACTGGTTAACACGACTTCTCATGAACTATATTTGTTATCTAGATTTCAACAGTTATATAAGTTAGCTACTGGTTAACACAACTTCTCATGAACTATATTTGTTATCTAGATTTCAACAGTTATATAAGTTAGCTACTGGTTAACACGACTTCTCATGAACTATATTTGTTATCTAGATTTCAACAGTTATATAAGTTAGCTACTGGTTAACACAACTTCTCATGAACTATATTTGTTATCTAGATTTCAACAGTTATATAAGTTAGCTACTGGTTAACACAACTTCTCATGAACTATATTTGTTATCTAGATTTCAACAGTTATATAAGTTAGCTACTGGTTAACACGACTTCTCATGAACTATATTTGTTATCTAGATTTCAACAGTTATATAAGTTAGCTACTGGTTAACACAACTTCTCATGAACTATATTTGTTATCTAGATTTCAACAGTTATATAAGTTAGCTACTGGTTAACACGACTTCTCATGAACTATATTTGTTATCTAGATTTCAATAGTTATATAAGTTAGCTACTGGTTAACACAACTTCTCATGAACTATATTTGTTATCTAGATTTCAACAGTTATATAAGTTAGCTACTGGTTAACACAACTTCTCATGAACTATATTTGTTATCTAGATTTCAACAGTTATATAAGTTAGCTACTGGTTAACACAACTTCTCATGAACTATATTTGTTATCTAGATTTCAACAGTTATATAAGTTAGCTACTGGTTAACACGACTTCTCATGAACTATATTTGTTATCTAGATTTCAACAGTTATATAAGTTAGCTACTGGTTAACACGACTTCTCATGAACTATATTTGTTATCTAGATTTCAACAGTTATATAAGTTAGCTACTGGTTAACACGACTTCTCATGAACTATATTTGTTATCTAGATTTCAACAGTTATATAAGTTAGCTACTGGTTAACACAACTTCTCATGAACTATATTTGTTATCTAGATTTCAACAGTTATATAAGTTAGCTACTGGTTAACACGACTTCTCATGAACTATATTTGTTATCTAGATTTCAACAGTTATATAAGTTAGCTACTGGTTAACACAACTTCTCATGAACTATATTTGTTATCTAGATTTCAACAGTTATATAAGTTAGCTACTGGTTAACACAACTTCTCATGAACTATATTTGTTATCTAGATTTCAACAGTTATATAAGTTAGCTACTGGTTAACACGACTTCTCATGAACTATATTTGTTATCTAGATTTCAACAGTTATATAAGTTAGCTACTGGTTAACACAACTTCTCATGAACTATATTTGTTATCTAGATTTCAACAGTTATATAAGTTAGCTACTGGTTAACACAACTTCTCATGAACTATATTTGTTATCTAGATTTCAACAGTTATATAAGCTAGCTACTGGTTAACACAACTTCTCATGAACTATATTTGTTATCTAGATTTCAACAGTTATATAAGTTAGCTACTGGTTAACACAACTTCTCATGAACTATATTTGTTATCTAGATTTCAACAGTTATATAAGCTAGCTACTGGTTAACACAACTTCTCATGAACTATATTTGTTATCTAGATTTCAACAGTTATATAAGTTAGCTACTGGTTAACACAACTTCTCATGAACTATATTTGTTATCTAGATTTCAACAGTTATATAAGCTAGCTACTGGTTAACACAACTTCTCATGAACTATATTTGTTATCTAGATTTCAACAGTTATATAAGTTAGCTACTGGTTAACACGACTTCTCATGAACTATATTTGTTATCTAGATTTCAACAGTTATATAAGTTAGCTACTGGTTAACACAACTTCTCATGAACTATATTTGTTATCTAGATTTCAACAGTTATATAAGTTAGCTACTGGTTAACACGACTTCTCATGAACTATATTTGTTATCTAGATTTCAACAGTTATATAAGTTAGCTACTGGTTAACACAACTTCTCATGAACTATATTTGTTATCTAGATTTCAACAGTTATATAAGTTAGCTACTGGTTAACACAACTTCTCATGAACTATATTTGTTATCTAGATTTCAACAGTTATATAAGTTAGCTACTGGTTAACACAACTTCTCATGAACTATATTTGTTATCTAGATTTCAACAGTTATATAAGTTAGCTACTGGTTAACACGACTTCTCATGAACTATATTTGTCATCGACATCTGAATTCATTAAAATAAGTTTAACCACAGCTATTAATAAATTACTTATCCTGTGATTTTTAAAGCTTCTTGTATTGTTTGGCAGTACTATAAAACTGAAGATCAGTAAAAGTTTGTGTTACCTTCAATACATCAGCATTTTTCACAATCATATCTTTCACTCGTAGAAAATCACCAAACACCAACTTCTCAACTGGTGTGTTTGGCATCTCAATAGCACGAAAAATTTCAGCCCAGTGCTGTGCTGAAAACATATCACCTCTGCAGTATTTAAGAACAGGTAAAACATCCTATTAAAATAAAAACACGGAGTTTTAACATATACATTTACAACAAAAATCTTTTCACTCTCTCTGAAATATAAAGAACTGAGATCACACTAAATCTTACTAAACATTTTAATTTCTATTTACCAATTAAGTATAATACAAAATCAGTTTTAACACATGCTGCAAGTTCTTAACATTCTTAAATATTACTATATTCTATTTACCAGTTAAGTATAATACAAAATCAGTTTTAACACATGCTGCAAGTTCTTAATATTCTTAAATATTACTATATTCTGTTTACCAGTTAAGTATAATACAAAATTAGTTTTAACACATGCTGCAAGTTCTTAACATTCTTAAATATTACTATATTCTGTTTACCAGTTAAGTATAATACAAAATAAGTTTTAATATATTCTGCATGTTATTAATATTCTTAAATATTATTATATTCTTTTTACCAGTTAAGTATAATACAAAATCAGTTTTAACACATGCTGCAAGTTCTTAATATTCTTAAATATTACTATATTCTGTTTACCAGTTAAGTATAATACAAAATTAGTTTTAACACATGCTGCAAGTTCTTAACATTCTTAAATATTACTATATTCTGTTTACCAGTTAAGTATAATACAAAATAAGTTTTAATATATTCTGCATGTTATTAATATTCTTAAATATTATTATATTCTTTTTACCAGTTAAGTATAATACAAAATCAGTTTTAATATAATCTTCAAGTTCTTAATGTTCTTAATTATTATTATATTCTATTTACCAGTTAAGTATAATACAAAATCAGTTTTAACACATGCTGCATGTTATTAATGTTCTTAATTATTATTATATTCTATTTACCAGTTAAGTATAATACAAAATTAGTTTTAATATATGCTGCAAGTTCTTAATGTTCTTAATTATTATTATATTCTATTTACCAGTTAAGTATAATACAAAATTAGTTTTAATATATGCTGCAAGTTCTTAATGTTCTTAATTATTATTATATTCTATTTACCAGTTAAGTATAATACAAAATTAGTTTTAATATATGCTGCAAGTTCTTAATATTCTTAAATATTATTATATTCTTTTTACCAGTTAAGTATAATACAAAATCAGTTTTAATATAATCTTCAAGTTCTTAATGTTCTTAATTATTATTATATTCTATTTACCAGTTACGTATAATACAAAATTAGTTTTAATATATTCTGCATGTTATTAATATTCTTAAATATTATTATATTCTTTTTACCAGTTAAGTATAATACAAAATCAGTTTTAATATAATCTTCAAGTTCTTAATGTTCTTAATTATTATTATATTCTATTTACCAGTTAAGTATAATACAAAATCAGTTTTAACACATGCTGCAAGTTCTTAATGTTCTTAATTATTATTATATTCTATTTACCAGTTAAGTATAATACAAAATCAGTTTTAACACATGCTGCAAGTTCTTAATATTCTTAAATATTACTATATTCTGTTTACCAGTTAAGTATAATACAAAATTAGTTTTAATATATGCTGCAAGTTCTTAATGTTCTTAATTATTATTATATTCTATTTACCAGTTAAGTATAATACAAAATTAGTTTTAATATATGCTGCAAGTTCTTAATGTTCTTAATTATTATTATATTCTATTTACCAGTTAAGTATAATACAAAATCAGTTTTAATATATGCTGCAAGTTCTTAATATTCTTAAATATTATTATATTCTTTTTACCAGTTAAGTATAATACAAAATCAGTTTTAATATAATCTTCAAGTTCTTAATGTTCTTAATTATTATTATATTCTATTTACCAGTTACGTATAATACAAAATTAGTTTTAATATATTCTGCATGTTATTAATATTCTTAAATATTATTATATTCTTTTTACCAGTTAAGTATAATACAAAATCAGTTTTAATATAATCTTCAAGTTCTTAATGTTCTTAAATATTATTATATTCTATTTACCAGTTAAGTATAATACAAAATCAGTTTTAACACATGCTGCAAGTTCTTAATATTCTTAAATATTACTATATTCTGTTTACCAGTTAAGTATAATACAAAATTAGTTTTAATATACGCTGCAAGTTCTTAATGTTCTTAATTATTATTATATTCTATTTACCAGTTAAGTATAATACAAAATCAGTTTTAATATAATCTTCAAGTTCTTAATGTTCTTAATTATTATTATATTCTATTTACCAGTTAAGTATAATACAAAATCAGTTTTAATATAATCTTCAAGTTCTTAATGTTCTTAAATATTATTATATTCTATTTACCAGTTAAGTATAATACAAAATTAGTTTTAATATAATCTTCAAGTTCTTAATGTTCTTAATTATTATTATATTCTATTTACCAGTTAAGTATAATACAAAATTAGTTTTAATATATGCTGCAAGTTCTTAATGTTCTTAATTATTATTATATTCTATTTACCAGTTACGTATAATACAAAATTAGTTTTAATATAATCTTCAAGTTCTTAATGTTCTTAAATATTATTATATTCTATTTACCAGTTAAGTATAATACAAAATCAGTTTTAATATATTCTGCATGTTATTAATATTCTTAAATATTATTATATTCTTTTTACCAGTTAAGTATAATACAAAATCAGTTTTAATATAATCTTCAAGTTCTTAATGTTCTTAAATATTATTATATTCTATTTACCAGTTAAGTATAATACAAAATCAGTTTTAACACATGCTGCAAGTTCTTAATATTCTTAAATATTACTATATTCTATTTACCAGTTAAGTATAATACAAAATCAGTTTTAACACATGCTGCAAGTTCTTAATATTCTTAAATATTACTATATTCTGTTTACCAGTTAAGTATAATACAAAATTAGTTTTAATATATGCTGCAAGTTCTTAATGTTCTTAATTATTATTATATTCTATTTACCAGTTAAGTATAATACAAAATTAGTTTTAATATATGCTGCAAGTTCTTAATGTTCTTAATTATTATTATATTCTATTTACCAGTTAAGTATAATACAAAATTAGTTTTAATATAATCTTCAAGTTCTTAATGTTCTTAATTATTATTATATTCTATTTACCAGTTAAGTATAATACAAAATCAGTTTTAATATAATCTTCACGTTCTTAATATTCTTAATTATTATTATATTCTATTTACCAGTTAAGTATAATACAAAATCAGTTTTAATATAATCTTCAATTTCTTAATGTTCTTAATTATTATTATATTCTATTTACCAGTTAAGTATAATACAATATCAGTTTTAATATAATCTTCAAGTTCTTAATGTTCTTAATTATTATTATATTCTATTTACCAGTTAAGTATAATACAAAATTAGTTTTAATATATGCTGCAAGTTCTTAATGTTCTTAATTATTATTATATTCTATTTACCAGTTAAGTATAATACAAAATTAGTTTTAATATACTCTGCATGTTATTAATGTTCTTAATTATTATTATATTCTATTTACCAGTTAAGTATAATACAAAATTAGTTTTAATATACTCTGCATGTTATTAATGTTCTTAATTATTATTATATTCTATTTACCAGTTAAGTATAATACAAAATTAGTTTTAATATAATCTTCAAGTTCTTAATGTTCTTAATTATTATTATATTCTATTTACCAGTTAAGTATAATACAAAATTAGTTTTAATATATGCTGCAAGTTCTTAATGTTCTTAATTATTATTATATTCTATTTACCAGTTAAGTATAATACAAAATTAGTTTTAATATACTCTGCATGTTATTAATGTTCTTAATTATTATTATATTCTATTTACCAGTTAAGTATAATACAAAATTAGTTTTAATATACTCTGCATGTTATTAATGTTCTTAATTATTATTATATTCTATTTACCAGTTAAGTATAATACAAAATTAGTTTTAATATAATCTTCAAGTTCTTAATGTTCTTAATTATTATTATATTCTATTTACCAGTTAGGTATAATACAAAATTAGTTTTAATATATGCTGCAAGTTCTTAATGTTCTTAATTATTATTATATTCTATTTACCAGTTACGTATAATACAAAATTAGTTTTAATATATGCTGCAAGTTCTTAATATTCTTAAATATTATTATATTCTTTTTACCAGTTAAGCAGAACAAAAAATCAGTTTTAATATCTTCTGCAAGTTCTTTATATTCTTAAAAGAAAGAGCAAAGTATAGTTTTAATGTAATCTACACACCATCACCACAAGTTCAAAACAATTAAAGAAACTGAATACAAACTCTATATTTGTCAATCTCTTTCTGAAGTCGAAGTGTTACAGTGGTTGGCTCTCCAGCTGGCCCTCCAGACTTTAATTTTTCATACCAGTCTCCAAGAAAGCTCTCAAATGTGTGAACTTTGTTTCTGAAATACCATTAATTTCTTTAATATCCTTGTTCTAGAGAAAACTCTCACAAGAGTAGACTATGTTCCTAAAAAACAAATATTCTGCTTATTACCTACCTCCATTCTCAAGAAAAATCTCAAAAGTACTAATACTTGTTTTTGAAACATACACCTTCCATTTCTTACCCCAGCTCAAAAGAACAAAACAATTATGTTTCTGAAATATAATCTTTCCAATCATAACACCACTTCCTAAACACTTAAAATGTTATTGCTATTTCCAAAACACAAGCTACTAACAGTCACATCACAAGTTTTAAGTTTGAAAGGCTTGTTTATAGAACAAACTTTTAGTCTATTTCCAAAGAAAACGTGTGAACTAAATGTATGAATTCTAAGAAATGTTTAGAAAAATCAGATTAAATTCAAAATAAGACAAAGTCAGCAGTGAAACATTATATCCACAAAGATAAGACAAAGCAAATAGAAGCAACACACCTCAATATTAATTAGTTAGGTTTAATCCTTTTCAAACCAGAGATCTGTCATTGGTATTTTTTCATTTTCTTTCCATCATGAAAGTGCTTAACCAACTGATACAGAACTTAGAACAAAGTTACTAAATAGTATCTACTTCAGTAAGGAAGCACATTATACTAATATAAATAAATTGACAAACAATGATTTATAAGCATACTGAAGTGTTTTGTTGCTCAGGGAACATACCATGTTTTAACAAAAGACTGGCCTGTCTTCTTCAGCTACTAACTATAGGTGCTCACTGGTTAAATTGAGACATGATTTTAAAAACAAACAAAGAATAATCAAGAATCATTCTGTTTGTTACTCTTCACTATTTATAGTTAACAAAAAGTAATTTCCCCAAAAAGAAATAATCATCAGTAAGTATACAAATCTTCCTTGAGAACTGCAATTATAAATAAATTCAAATAATTATTTCAGCTTTTATTACTAGAAATGGAAGTGAAAGGGGATCTTTTAAGGCACTAAAAAGTACATCAAAATCAATGCTACTAAATTTGAAACATTAATAACTCAACAGTTTACATTAAGTAATACACCTGTGGATTTAAGAAAACTGTCCATCCAGACACTCGAGATGTTTACTTTATGCCTGCTACAAAACCAAGGATGCCAAATACCTGAATACAATCCACTCTTCCTGTGCCATCTCTTGTAAACCACTGTTAAACTCTTCAAACAAGAACCATATCTGTTCTTGTTTAACAAGATCTACTTCCAGCTCATCTATAACAGACATGTCAAACTCTGGGAGATCAAAGTGTTCTCTGTCCTTTCTAATAAATACAAGAATAAAACACATCTTCACTGATTAAAATACTCATACTTGAACTATAATTTTTCCATTTTATAAAATATGAAGTAGAAATTTAATGAAGTTTAGAGTTCACCGTCACATAGTTCTAATTAAAAATGTCATCACAATTTATAGAGATTCAAGAATTAAACAACTGAGAAAACATCTAAACATGATAGACAGTAAACCTAGTAAAGACAAACCCTATATAGAAAAATATATAATAACACCAGTTACTACAAAACAGTAAATCCAATGCTAATGAGCTACTAATAAACATAATAAAGAGCACCAAAGACAACTAAATATTTACAAACTTTCCAGAGATAACAAAGTTTATTATTTATATTCTTAAAACAACCTTCCATCATAAGTCAGTTAAGACCAGCAAACTTCCCGTATATGGTGAAATTAAATGTACCAAAAACAAGATGAAAATAATTAACATGTTTGGAATATTTCTACTTCTAAATATAACAAACATTAAATGTAAGCTATTAAAGCAGGTTGAGTTTATGACAATGTATCTGTAGTATTAATAATTACCAGGAAACATTAAATGTAAGCTATTAAAGTAGGTTGAGTTTATAACACTGTATCTGTAGTATTAATAATCACCAGGAAACATTAAATGTAAGCTATTAAAGCAGGTTGAGTTTATAACAATGTATCTGTAGTATTAATAATCACCAGGAAACATTAAATGTGAACTATTAAAGTAAATTGAGTTTATAACACTGTATCTGTAGTATTAATAATCATCAGGAAACATTAAATGTAAACTATTAAAGCAGGTCGAGTTTATAACACTGTATCTGTGGTATTAATAATCACCAGGAAACATTAAATGTAAACTATTAAAGTAGGCTGAGTTTATAACACTGTATCTGTAGTATTAATAATCACCAGGAAACAATAAACGTAAACTATTAAAACAGGTTGAGTTTATAACACTGTATCTGTGGTATTAATAATCACCAGGAAACATTAAATGTAAATTATTAAAACAGGTTGAGTTTATAACACTGTATCTGTAGTATTAACAATCACCAGGAAACATTAAAGGTAAACTATTAAAGTAGGCTGAGTTTATGACATTTTATCTGTGGTATTAATAACTATTTAGGCTCAAATGACTAGTAATTTCAAGTAGTCCTCATTTTACTTAAAACAATCCTCCAACTTTTGTTTATTTCACATTTAAAATAATTTCAATCTTTGCTATATTTTCATATTCCTTTACTTCATACCTGTAACTATTTGTTATATCATATTCATTCAGTCAGTTATCAGTATTAAAAAAAAATATATGAAAGCTAATAACTATCTAGATTTTTCATCATGGTACACTTGTTTTTTGAAGGATTGGTTACTTTTTTTTACCACAACAAAATAAACATACAGACTTCTAGAGATAAACAACTATCAAATAGCATGAAATTTCAATTTTGTTTAAACCAGTAGTAAAAGTTCTTGTGTCATACTCCAGTTTATCAATGTTGAAATGAAATTAATATATATTAATCAGATTGTTAAGATATACTTCATATCAATTCTATTACTGACATAAATGTTTAAAATTCTATTTTCTAAAGTCTTCTCTTTGTAATGGATAGAAGAATGACTTTATCCAACTGATGTATATTCAATACCAAAATACTGTGAAAATATTACTATTAGTAAGATTCTAGGTTTCATTACTGCTTAGTACAACTTATTGTGTAGTTAAAATTACATTAATTGTACTAATACAGAAGTTAATGGGTAACCTAATGTCCTGTTCTAATTCATTTGAACAGTTTACATCCTTACAAGAGTTTCTGTTTTGTTTCCAACAAGACATCAAACTCAACTCTCATGTCCTTCATGATATCAATAGCACGCTCCACCTGGCTCGTGTCTCCTTCCAAGAACTCATCCCGAGGCTTGAGCTGGTTCCAACGAGCAGAATACCTGTCAATATGTTTGTAGAAGTTCTGAAGCTCTGACAGAGCACTAGCCTTGAGCATGTTCACCTGTAAACCAAAATTTATCAAATTAATGTCACATCAATTACTTCAGCATACTTTAATTAAAAAACTGAAAACATATCAAAAGTTTTATACTTTTAATGTAAACCTGTGATAAAGGCTTACAAATAGAAGTTGTCTTCTATCACTTTGAGAAAGTGAACTCATACCCACAAACAAGATAGCTATCAATATCAGTACTCCTACACTGAGTTGAAATCAAGGTGAACTCATACTCACAAACAAGATAGCTATCAATATCAGTACTCCTACACTGAGTTGAAGTCAAGGTGAACTCATACAAACAAGATAGCTATCAATATCGGTACTCCTACACTGAGTTGAAGTCAAGGTGAACTCATACTCACAAACAAGATAGCTGTCAATATCAGTACTCCTACACTGAGTTGAAGTCAAGGTGAACTCATACAAACAAGATAGCTATCAATATCAGTACTCCTACACTGAGTTGAAGTCAAGGTGAACTCATACAAACAAGATAGCTATCAATATCAGTACTCCTACACTGAGTTGAAGTCAAGGTGAACTCATACAAACAAAATAGCTATCAATATCGGTACTCCTACACTGAGTTGAAGTCAAGGTGAACTCATACAAACAAGATAGCTATCAATATCAGTACTCCTACACTGAGTTGAAGTCAAGGTGAACTCATACTCACAAACAAGATAGCTATCAATATCAGTACTCCTACACTGAGTTGAAGTCAAGGTGAACTCATACAAACAAGATAGCTATCAATATCGGTACTCCTACACTGAGTTGAAGTCAAGGTGAACTCATACTCACAAACAAGATAGCTATCAATATCAGTACTCCTACACTGAGTTGAAGTCAAGGTGAACTCATACAAACAAGATAGCTATCAATATCAGTACTCCTACACTGAGTTGAAGTCAAGGTGAACTCATACAAACAAGATAGCTATCAATATCAGTACTCCTACACTGAGTTGAAGTCAAGGTGAACTCATACAAACAAGATAGCTATCAATATCAGTACTCCTACACTGAGTTGAAGTCAAGGTGAGCTCATACTCACAAACAAGATAGCTATCAATATCGGTACTCCTACACTGAGTTGAAGTCAAGGTGAACTCATACAAACAAGATAGCTATCAATATCAGTACTCCTACACTGAGTTGAAGTCAAGGTGAACTCATACAAACAAGATAGCTATCAATATCAGTACTCCTACACTGAGTTGAAGTCAAGGTGAACTCATACAAACAAGATAGCTATCAATATCAGTACTCCTACACTGAGTTGAAGTCAAGGTGAACTCATACAAACAAGATAGCTATCAATATCAGTACTCCTACACTGAGTTGAAGTCAAGGTGAGCTCATACTCACAAACAAGATAGCTATCAATATCGGTACTCCTACACTGAGTTGAAGTCAAGGTGAACTCATACAAACAAGATAGCTATCAATATCAGTACTCCTACACTGAGTTGAAGTCAAGGTGAACTCATACAAACAAGATAGCTATCAATATCAGTACTCTACACTGAGTTGAAGTCAAGGTGAACTCATACAAACAAGATAGCTATCAATATCAGTACTCCTACACTGAGTTGAAGTCAAGGTGAACTCATACTCACAAACAAGATAGCTATCAATATCGGTACTCCTACACTGAGTTGAAGTCAAGGTGAACTCATACTCACAAACAAGATAGCTATCAATATCAGTACTCCTACACTGAGTTGAAGTCAAGGTGAGCTCATACTCACAAACAAGATAGCTATCAATATCGGTACTCCTACACTGAGTTGAAGTCAAGGTGAACTCATACAAACAAGATAGCTATCAATATCAGTACTCCTACACTGAGTTATGGTCAAGGTGAACTCATACTCACAAACAAGATAGCTATCAATATCAGTACTCCTACACTGAGTTGAAGTCAAGGTGAGCTCATACTCACAAACAAGATAGCTATCAATATCAGTACTCCTACACTGAGTTGAAGTCAAGGTGAGCTCATACTCACAAACAAGATAGCTATCAATATCGGTACTCCTACACTGAGTTGAAGTCAAGGTGAACTCATACTCACAAACAAGATAGCTATCAATATCGGTACTCCTACACTGAGTTGAAGTCAAGGTGAACTCATACAAACAAGATAGCTATCAATATCAGTACTCCTACACTGAGATGAAGTCAAGGTGAACTCATACAAACAAGATAGCTATCAATATCAGTACTCCTACACTGAGTTGAAGTCAAGGTGAACTCATACAAACAAGATAGCTATCAATATCAGTACTCCTACACTGAGTTGAAGTCAAGGTGAACTCATACTCACAAACAAGATAGCTATCAATATCAGTACTCCTACACTGAGTTGAAGTCAAGGTGAGCTCATACTCACAAACAAGATAGCTATCAATATCGGTACTCCTACACTGAGTTGAAGTCAAGGTGAACTCATACAAACAAGATAGCTATCAATATCAGTACTCCTACACTGAGTTGAAGTCAAGGTGAACTCATACAAACAAGATAACTATCAATATCAGTACTCCTACACTGAGTTGAAGTCAAGGTGAACTCATACTCACAAACAAGATAGCTATCAATATCAGTACTCCTATACTGAGTTGAAGTCAAGGTGAACTCATACAAACAAGATAGCTATCAATATCAGTACTCCTACACTGAGTTGAAGTCAGGGTGAACTCATACAAACAAGATAGCTATCAATATCAGTACTCCTACACTGAGTTGAAGTCAAGGTGAGCTCATACAAACAAGATAGCTATCAATATCAGTACTCCTACACTGAGTTGAAGTCAAGGTGAACTCATACAAACAAGATAGCTATCAATATCAGTACTCCTACACTGAGTTGAAGTCAAGGTGAACTCATACAAACAAGATAGCTATCAATATCAGTACTCCTACACTGAGTTGAAGTCAAGGTGAACTCATACTCACAAACAAGATAGCTATCAATATCAGTACTCCTACACTGAGTTGAAGTCAAGGTGAACTCATACTCACAAACAAGATAGCTATCAATATCAGTACTCCTACACTGAGTTGAAGTCAAGGTGAACTCATACTCACAAACAAGATAGCTATCAATATCAGTACTCCTACACTGAGATGAAGTCAAGGTGAACTCATACTCACAAACAAGATAGCTATCAATATCGGTACTCCTACACTGAGTTGAAGTCAAGGTGAGCTCATACTCACAAACAAGATAGCTATCAATATCAGTACTCCTACACTGAGTTGAAGTCAAGGTGAACTCATACTCACAAACAAGATAGCTATCAATATCGGTACTCCTACACTGAGTTGAAGTCAAGGTGAGCTCATACTCACAAACAAGATAGCTATCAATATCAGTACTCCTACACTGAGTTGAAGTCAAGGTGAACTCATACTCACAAACAAGATAGCTATCAATATCAGTACTCCTACACTGAGATGAAGTCAAGGTGAACTCATACTCACAAACAAGATAGCTATCAATATCAGTACTCCTACACTGAGTTGAAGTCAAGGTGAACTCATACTCACAAACAAGATAGCTATCAATATCAGTACTCCTACACTGAGATGAAGTCAAGGTGAACTCATACTCACAAACAAGATAGCTATCAATATCGGTACTCCTACACTGAGATGAAGTCAAGGTGAACTCATACTCACAAACAAGATAGCTATCAATATCGGTACTCCTACACTGAGATGAAGTCAAGGTGAACTCATACTCACAAACAAGATAGCTATCAATATCAGTACTCCTACACTGAGTTGAAGTCAAGGTGAACTCATACAAACAAGATAGCTATCAATATCAGTACTCCTACACTGAGTTGAAGTCAAGGTGAACTCATACTCACAAACAAGATAGCTATCAATATCGGTACTCCTACACTGAGTTGAAGTCAGGGTGAACTCATACAAACAAGATAGCTATCAATATCGGTACTCCTACACTGAGTTGAAGTCAAGGTGAACTCATACAAACAAGATAGCTATCAATATCAGTACTCCTACACTGAGTTGAAGTCAAGGTGAACTCATACTCACAAACAAGATAGCTATCAATATCGGTACTCCTACACTGAGTTGAAGTCAAGGTGAACTCATACAAACAAGATAGCTATCAATATCGGTACTCTTACACTGCATTGAAGTCACAGAATTATCAATATTGGTAGCCCTACAAACACTATAGCAATGACTTCAGTAATATTATATTAGTTTTGTCACTTATCAAGTTAAAGTTGATAAATATCAGACATTGTAGCAATGGCTTCATTGACATTATATTAATTCCACCACTTATTAAGTCTAAGTTGATAAATATTAACCAAACTCTGTAGCAAAGAAGTTGTTTCAGTAACACTGTTTTAGTTTCACAATTTAACAAACACAAGTTGATAAATATTAAACACTGCAGCAAAGCAGTGGTTTCAATAACACTGTTTTAGTTTCATGATTTAACAAACACTAGTTGATAAATATTAAACACTGCAGCAAAGCAGTGGTTTCAGTAACACTGTTTTAGTTTCACGATTTAACAAACACAAGTTAATAAATATTAAACAAATTGCTTGAGTAATTTTGAATTCCTTTTGTAACTTAGTGAGCTTAAGCTAGGACAACTTGTTTTACCTGTTGTGATATCAATTCTGTATGATCTTCCATTATCCGGTCCAGTGTATCCCACTGTCCCCTTATGTTACTTGTATCAACCATTGCTCGTCGAGACCATTTTCCCAAAAACTCATTTTTGGCCTCAGCATCCCGGTACAGCTGTTTCATCTTTAGTTCAGGAATATAAGAAACTATTAAATATTTATTTACATTTACGGATAATAATGATACATTCTAATAAAAGTCTGCTTTGAAAATATCACTTCAACATTTAAATTGCAGATAATAACCGAAATACTGAGAACTATCCAGTGTGTTCAGTTTTATGAGGTCTGTATTGTGTTGTCATAACAATCGTGCACACTAGCTAATAAATGTTAATCTGATTCACTTTACACAAATTAAAATATTTAATACTGAAGTTAAGAGAATATTAATCTTTTAAATAATTAAAAAGCATGTAATTCTTTCAAATATTTCTTCTCTTCAGAAAGCACTTGTTAGATGACGAACAATTTTAGTTTTTCAATCTTAATAGATTCTTCATTATATATCAAGTAGAAACTGCATCATTAACAAGTAATTAAAGCAACGTTACATCCAAAATTGAATGATTATTAACTTAAAATGAGAATTGTAATTATTAATAAACTCAAAAGTCTGATGTACCAGCTCATATAAGTTTAAATTATAAATATTCTTCCTGTAAAGTAAATTCTGACCAGATGTTGATTGCTGTTAATTCAGAATAATAAAAAAGTTTTTCTTTCTTTCTACCTCATCTTTCCTTTCCTGGAGTTCTTTGTGTTTTGAGTTAGCTTCAGTGATTTCATCCACCGACTGAGGGGGACGAGATAAAGTAGAAGTTGCTTCAGTTAAAAATCTTTGAACAGAAGCCATATCTGACTGGATAGACCGTTGAAGGCAGCGTACCATTGTGGCATCTAACTCAGAGATCAGATAATCTATGAAAGCTCTAACTGGTGCATAACTGATGGTAATGCAGTCCAGCTTTTCTTCTTCACTTCAAAAAATATAAAATTAAATAAACTTCTTGCAGATTAATAATACAGTTTGCACAACATTACAAAGAAATCCTCTGCAACTCTAACCTTTCATTTACAAAAATAATAAATGTACATAGACCACAACTTTCATGTCTGTTTCCTGTATAAATAGTGTTAGCACTGAACAAACTCTGTGATCAAGACTTTCTGAACAACTTACTTATTTCACAAAACATTCTAGACACTTGAAATGTTCTAAACAAAAATTTATTCCTGCAATAATTATTTTTAGATTTGTGGTAGTTGCAAATATACTTTATACCAGTTGTATTAAATAAGCCTACTAACTGAAAACAAAATGATACATTGAACATAACCACTATGCTTTCACTGATATCTTAGGCAATGGACTGACTTGACCAACCAGTTAACCACTACATTTTAAGTTAAATCATACGGCAGATTTAATGACACTACCACCAAGTTACAACCAGATACTTTAGGTGATATCTTAATTAACCAACACATGTACTGACACTAACACCATGTTAACCACTATACTTTAGATGATATCTTAATTAACCAACAGATGTACTGACACTAACACCATGTTAACCACTATACTTTAGATATCTTAATTAACCAACAGATGTACTGACACTAACACCATGTTAACCACTATACTTTAGATGATATTGTAGTTAACCACAACAATTTAGATGTTATCTTAAGTACCAAACAAATGCATTGATAGTACTAACTTGAAGTTTATAGAAATATCCTAAAGACTTAGAATAAATAAAGACCTATAACTTGAAGTGTATATGAATATTCTAACAACTTATAATAAAAAAAGAACTATAACTTGTGTTTATATGAATATCTTAACAACTTAGAATAAACAAAGAACTAGAACTTGAAGTGTATATGTTTATTCTAAGTTGTTAGAATGTTCAAAGAACTATAACTTGTGTTTATATGAATATCTTAACAACTTAGAATAAACAAAGAACTACAACTTGAAGTGAATATGTTTATTCTGACAATTTAAATTAAACAAAGAACTATAACCTGTTTATATGAATATCTTAACAACTTACAATAATGAAAGACCCAGAACGTATGTTTATACGAATATCTTAACAACTTACAAAAAATAAAGAACTCTAACTTGAAGTTCATATGAATATTCTAACAACTTAGAATAAACAAAGAGCTGGAACTTGAAGTTTATACGAATATTTAGATGAACACAGTCTTTTAAGTACCAATAAAGATGAAGGTAATTTCACTTTTAAGTTGTGCATATAGAAATTTCATTTCCTTTATTTTATGTTGTTCATTATACTTTTGTAATTACTTGTGTACCATGATTCTACATCATAATAAGTACAGGAAACAATACATGTCTTTAATCAGTGATGACGAGAAAACAAATTGTAGAGAAATATATATATATATAGAAATAGCTGGTTTGGGTTAAGAAAAGTTTTATGTAGAGGAGCAAACAACGTTTCAACCTTCGGTCATCGTCAGGTTCACAGAGAAAGAAAGAATTAACTGACAGATAGATGACCACATGTTTGAAGGGGGTTGTGTAACTGAATGTAGGAATGTAGAGAGCATGCTTAGATGTTTGATTATATTTATTAATATAGATATAAAAGTGTTCCTTTGTATTGGTTTATTTTGGGCTTGAGTTGTTGTATGAGTAAGGCTTCTTTAATTTTGCATTTGTTTATGTTTGTTTCTTTATTTAGTATTAGGGTGTTTTCTATGGTTGTGTATATTATTTTGCAGTGTTCAAAATGTGTGAAGGTGAAGAAGGTTGAAGCATTGTTTGCTCCTTTACATAACACTTTTCTCAACCCAAACCAGCTATTTCTACATATGTATTTTTCAATACATTTCTTTCACTTGAGTTAACCATGAAATCAACAATTTTCTCTAAAAGTTTCATCTATTTTATTTGCACTGTAAAATGAGAGATTTGTTTAAAAAGACTTATTTCACTTACAGTATAAAACAACTGATATGTATAAATTTAGACTATTTTACTAAGAGAATAAAATCACTGAATTTCACAAAAATAAGGTTTTACTTACACAGTAAAACGACTGAATTCTTGACTCTTTGCTTTGATTACCTTGAAATTATTCTTCCAATCATCTGGAGTTTTACAGTGTTCAATAACAAATTCTTCTAGATTCACTGATCCCAGCACCACCCAGTTCTGTAAAATTGTTTTTAATACTTTATACCAGTTCTTCACAGTGAGATGGATATACTAAAATTTTAAAATCAGCTGCTTTTTGACAAAAATCCACATACATTTAGAGCTTATCTGTTGAATTTTGAGACACTGATCAAAACTGTTAGATTTTCACATGTGAATAATTAAAAAGTTGCAAACTCCTATTATTTGGGTGTAAAACACAAACACTTTTAGAGACATTTGATTTTTACGTGGATATATAATTTTTATTTTTAAACTTATAAGATTTTGAGTGATCAAAATTAATACTATGATAATAACAGATGAGGTTACTATCTACACCATTTTATAACAGAACGAATCAGGGTAGCTTACAATAAAATGGTGTGGACTGATGTTTTACTGCATCATAATTAGCTACCTATTATAGCTTCTTTACTTTTCTTGCACTTCCTATAAACATAAAACTATTATCGTAGATGAAATTGGGGGAAGCATCTCTTTCTAGTTCAAATATTAAATTTACAGATGAATAAAAAAAAAGAATAATAATACTGGTTTTTGTAATTTGTAAAGCTAATATATTATAGAGCAAAAAATGCACTTTCAATTTGAGAACATAATAAAATATAGAGCAAAAAATGCACTTTGAAATTGAGAACTTAATAAAATATAGAGCAAAAAATTTACTTTTAAATTTGTGAATTTAGTAGAATACGAAGCAACAAAACTAACTCTTCAGTTTGTGAATTTAATAAATGATAAAGCAACAAAACTGACTCTTCAATTTGTGAATTTAATAAATGATAAAGCAACAAAACTGACTCTTCAACTTGTGAATTTAATAAATGATAAGACAACAAAACTGACTCTTCAATTTGTGAATTTAATAAATGATAAAGCAACAAAACTGACTCTTCAACTTGTGAATTTAATAAATGATAAGACAACAAAACTGACTCTTCAATTTGTGAATTTAATAAATGATAAAACAACAAAACTGACTCTTCAATTTGTGAATTTAATAAATGATAAAGCAACAAAACTGACTCTTCAACTTGTGAATTTAATAAATGATAAGACAACAAAACTGACTCTTCAATTTGTGAATTTAATAAATGATAAAACAACAAAACTGACTCTTCCATTTTTGAATTTAATAAATGATAAAGCAACAAAACTGACTCTTCAGTTTCTGAAACTAATAAATGATAAAGCAACAAAACTGACTCTTCAGTTTCTGAAACTAATAAATGATAAAGCAACAAAACTGACTCTTCAGTTTCTGAAACTAATAAATGATAAAGCAACAAAACTGACTCTTCAGTTTATGAAATTAATAAATGATAAAGCAACAAAACTGACTCTTCAACTTGTGAATTTAATAAATGATAAGACAACAAAACTGACTCTTCAATTTGTGAAATTAATAAATGATAAAGCAACAAAACTGACTCTTCAGTTTGTGAATTTAATAAATGATAAAGCAACAAAACTGACTCTTCAATTTATGAAGTTAAGAAATGATAAAGCAACAAAACTGACTCTTCAGTTTATGAAATTAATAAATGATAAAGCAGCAAAACTGACTCTTCAACTTGTGAATTTAATAAATGATAAGACAACAAAACTGACTCTTCAATTTGTGAAATTAATAAATGATAAAGCAACAAAACTGACTCTTCAGTTTATGAAATTAATAAATGATAAAGCAACAAAACTGACTCTTCAGTTTGTGAATTTAATAAATGATAAAGCAACAAAACTGACTCTTCAGTTTGTGAAATTAATAAATGATAAAGCAACAAAACTGACTATTCAATTTGTGAATTTAATAAATGATAAAGCAACAAAACTGACTCTTCAGTTTGTGAATTTAATAAATGATAAAGCAACAAAACTGACTCTTCAGTTTGTGAAATTAATAAATGATAAAGCAACAAAACTGACTCTTCAGTTTGTGAAATTAATAAATGATAAAGCAACAAAACTGACTCTTCAGTTTGTGAAATTAATAAATGACAAAGCAACAAAACTATTTCTTCAACTTGTGAATTTAATAAATTATAAAGCAACAAAACTGACTCTTCAGTTTGTGAAATTAATAAATAATAAAGCAACAAAACTGACTCTTCAGTTTGTGAAATTATTAAATGATAAAGCAACAAAACTGACTTCAATTTGTGAATTTAATAAATGATAAAGCAACAAAACTGACTCTTCAATTTGTGAATTTAATAAATGATAAAGCAACAAAACTGACTCTTCAATTTGTGAATTTAATAAATGATAAAGCAACAAAACTGACTCTTCAATTTGTGAATTTAATAAATGATAAAGCAACAAAACTATTTCTTCAGTTTGTGAAATTAATAAACGATAAAGCATCAAAACTGACTCTTCAACTTGTGAAATTAATAAATGATAAAGCATCAAAACTGACTCTTCAGTTTGTGAAATTAATAAATAAGAGCAACAAAACTGACTTTTCAGTTTGTGAATTTAGTAGATGTAAAGCAACAAAACTGACTCTTCAGTTTGTGAATTTAGTAGATGTAAAGCAACAAAACTGACTCTTCAATTTATGAAGTTAAGAAATGATAAAGCAACAAAACTGACTCTTCAATTTGTGAATTTAAGAAATGATAAAGCAACAAAACTGACTCTTCAATTTGTGAAATTAATAAATGATAAAGCAACACAACTGACTCTTCAATTTATGAAGTTAAGAAATGATAAAGCAACAAAACTGACTCTTCAATTTGTGAACTTAGTAGAATACAGAACTACAAAACTGACTCCAGAACTTGTGAATTTACAAGAATAACCGCTGTAATCTTTAAGTTTATCAATCGAGTAGGCAATAAAGTAACCATACATAATTTTAAAATGTGCAAATTTAATAAAAGGAGTTACAATATTGTTGTTTAACATGTTTCTCAACAAACAACCATATAGAGTAATATACTGATTATAAACCTTCTAGACTAAATTCAATAGAGGGCAGGAATAATAATTTAAAAATTTCTAAATTTAATTCATGATAAAGCAACAAAGAAAATGATTTAATAATTTGTGAACTTAATACAAGATACAGTAACAATACTGATTTTAAAATAATATTTAAAGTCTTATTGAATCACTTACTTTGAATCTTTCTTTCACATTGTTAACTCTTTGAAACAAGTCCTCTGCCTTTTTATATACAGTTATAAAAAGGTTGGCATTCCGATCCACAATAATGGGAAATATTAGGTTTTCTGCTACATCATTAACACCTTTAAATAGCATGGGAATAGACATGAACTTCTTGAGCTGGACATAATATTTGGCTCTCACTTCCTCAATAGGAGGTCTAAACTGCAGGACACAGTTTCTAAAGTAGAAGTAGCAGCATCAAAAGTTAAATCAATATCACTAGAAATGTACTATAGGGCACAGTTTATAAAATAATAGTATTGACGTCATAAGTTAAATCAATATAGTAATATCACTAGAAATGTACTATAGGGCACAGTTTATAAAATAATAGTATTGACGTCATAAGTTAAATCAATATAGTAATATCACTAGAAATGTACTATAGGGCACAGTTTATAAAATAATAGTATTGACGTCATAAGTTAAATCAATATAGTAATATCACTAGAAATGTACTATAGGGCACAGTTTATAAAATAATAGTATTGACGTCATAAGTTAAATCATAAACAATATTGTAAGATCACTAGAAATATACTGCAGGACACAGTTTATAAGATAATAGTACTGATTTCATAGGTTAAATCAAACAACACTGTAAGTTGGTTGGTTGGCTGATTTGGTGTTTTATGACACAAAGCAGCTAGGTTATCTGTGTCAAACATCCAGTAAAAAGTTAAAATTAAATTTAGTGAAATTCATAAAAGGAAATTAAGGTAAAACAAAACAAAGTTTAAAAAACATAAATGCAAGAAAATCCAATGTTTACATCTAGTCTACAACATCAAGAAAAACTACAGTAATTCAAGTTGTAAAGGACTTTCTGCAGTGTAATTATAATTATCATAACTCACCAGAAAGACTAACAGGTAAGTACAAAAACCACCATCAGTCACCTGAAGATGGCTTTTCCAGTCTTGATTCTGAGTTATTTGACATTATGGCCATTTCCAAAGAGTAATAAAAGTTTTAAAAGACTTCCAGCAAAATTTTAATAATAACTCCCCAGGATGACTAATGGGTAGTTTAAACAGCAGCATCAGTCACCTGAAGTTGGCCTTTCCAGTCCTGGTTTCGAGTTATTTGATGTTATGGCCATTTTCTAATTTCAAATCGAACTAGATGGACTGTGATTCTTAAAAGGGAATCACATTAAAAAAGGTCTAATGTATAAATTAAAAACCTAAATGGCATTAAAAACATTAATGGCCTTTAAAAAACTAAAAACATTTTCAAGATGGAAACTGTCACTATCACCAATAACACTGTCTAATGTTATGGACAAGCCTTGGGACAAAACATGTTTAAAATAGTGCCGTCGTTGTAAGTTATTACGACATTAAGAAAATAAAATGTGACTTATTGTGACCTGAGTGTTACACAGACTACACATTGGTGCATCAGTTCCAGATAAAAGAAAATGATGAGTTAAAAAACTGTGACCAATGTGTAGTCTAGTTAGAACAATTTCCTCTTACCAATCTTTAAGGAAGAAAGCCAAAGTCCAATATAGGGTTTTATTTGGAAAAGCTTGTATTCGTGTTGCTCACTCCAAGTCAACTGCCAGCTGGCACAGAGCTGAGCCTTAAATACAGGACCATAGTTCACGTATGGAACAGGCACAGCAGTGATAGTGCCAGAGCAGATAGATTTAGCTGCAATGTTGGCGAGCTTGTTCCTGCAAGTACCAACATGGCCGGTATCCAAAAAACTGGTTAGAAGTAGATGTTAAAGAGAAAATGGGCCAGTTACTTTTAAATGTCGGCAAGAACAGAGTGTGAACCATGAAGCGATTCCAGGGGGGCCAGTAGAGTACTAAGAAATTCAGTATAAATAGTGCAGTTTGAGTACTGCTTAGCTTCTATGTGATCCAGGGCAAGAGAAATGACGTACAGTTCAGCAGTGAACACAGAAGCTGTAGAGATGATTCTGCGTGCAACCACCAAACCACAACAAACCATGGCAGAGCCCACACAGTCACCTGATTCAGAACCATGTGTATAAATAGGAATGGAAAGATGGTTCGAAAGATGTTCACCAAATAACAGATAGTATTTCCAATCAGGTGTGTCTGCTTCTCTCAGATGACTTATAAATAGGACACATTTGGGTCTGTAAGAGGCCATGGTGGGATGGGCTGACCAGTGGATAAAGCAATGTTATCCAAGGACAGACACAATTTATCCAACAGTGCCGAGATATAAAGGCCGAAAGGAGCAATGGAAGATCATCTGTTCTAAAAAAGTATGGTCCATTGAGAAAGGAAAACACAACCCCATTAGGATGCTTTGGTAAGGAACAAAGTTTCAAAGCATATAGTAAAGACAGTTGCAAATGGTGGAGGTGCAAAGAAGGTTCATGAGACTCTGTGTATAACCTCTGAACTGGGAAAGTGCGGAAAGCCCCAGTGTATGCCGAAGTCCTTGATGATGAAAAGGGTCCAACATCTTGAAAGACGAGGTTCTGGCAGAGCCAGATATTAGTGATCCATAGTTAAGTTTCAATTGAATACAGTCTCAATCTCAATCTTTAATCTCAATTTCAACAATACTGAGAGATTAAAGGAATATAACTAAACAATTAAAACTGAAGAAAAGACTTTTCAAGATCTTCTGTAAATGTAATTCTACAAAAATGCATATTCTAAATGAGGAAAAAGTTAGGACACCCCCACATTTATTCCCACTTAAAATGGCTCAATTCACACACAGGTGTATCACACCAAGTGTACATGATTAGAAGATCGTTACTCAGCATTTCGAATGAGGCTTGCCCTATTAAAACCTCAGACATTTAGTTTGGTGTGCTCCTGACTGTTGAAGTGAGAGTGAGCACCATGGTGTGAGCAAAAGAGATGTCTGAGGCCTTCAGAAAGAAAATTGTAGCAGCTTTTGAATCTGGTAAGGGATTCAAAAAGATCCCAAAAGATTTTGAAATCAGCCATTCCACTGTCTGGAAAATAGTCAACAAGTGGAGGGCTTTCAAAACAACTGCCAACATGCCCAGGTCTGGTCGTCCAAGCAAGTTCGTCCCGAGAGCAGATCGCAAGATGCTACAAGAAGTCTCCAAACACCCTAACATGTCATCACAGGACCTGCAGCAGGCACTGGCTACTGTTGACGTGAAAGTGCATGCCTTTACAATCAGAAAGAGACTGCACAAGTTTAACTTGCATGGGAGGTGTGCAAAGAGGAAACCTTTGCTCTCTAAAAGAAACATCAAGGCCAGACTGAAGTTTGCCTTAGAGAATGTAGACAAAGACCAGGACTTCTGGAATAATGTTCTTTGGACCTGGACAGCTCACAATCATAGAATCCACCATGAATTCTACTGTGTATCAGAGGGTGCTTGAGGATCATGTGAGACCATCTGTACGAAAATTAAAGCTGAAGCGGAACTGGACCCTGCAACACGACAATAACCCACAACATACCAGTAAATCCACCAAGGACTCCTTGAAAACTAGGAAATGGAGAGTCGTGGAAGTGCCGAGTCAAAGCCCAGATCTTAATCCTATTGAGATGCTGTGGGGTGACTTGAAATGGGCTGTACATACAAGAAACCCCTCAAATATGTCACAGCTGAAAGAATTCTGCATTGAGGAGTGGGGCAAACTTTTTTTCAGACCGATGTCAAAGACTGGTAGATGGCTACAAGAAGCGTCTCATTGCAGTTATTTCAGCCAAAGGGGGTAACACTAGCTATTAGGAGGTAGGGTGTCCTAACTTTTTCCTCAGTTAAAATATGCATTTTTGTAGAATTACATTTACAGAAGATCTTGAAAAGTCTTTTCTTCAGTTTTAATTGTTTAGTTATATTCATATAATCTCTCAGTATTATTAAAATTGAGAAATATCTATATATCCAAAAAATGTTACACAAATACACAGGCTTTCACAGGGTGTCCTAACATTTTCACATGACTGTATATCTTTAGCATAGAACATCGATTTGCTCCCCAAGTGGTGGAAGAGAGGACATGCAGGATGTTTAGTGCTCTTGTACATTTGACCTGTAGCTGCTTGATGTGTGGTATGAAGGTCAGCATATGGTCAAAGATAAGCCACAAGAACTTTGTCTCAGGGACTATAGACAGCACAATGTCACCAATACAGAGTTCAGGATCAGGATGAATACCCCATTGGTGGCAAAAGTGTATGCAAACGGTTTTTGAGAGAGAGAAGTTAAAGCTGGTTGCTGTGGTTCACTTCAGTAAATGGTTGAGAGCAGTCTGTGCCTAACACTCAATATACCTCATGTTCAACGACTGACACGAGATGTGAATGTTATCAACATAGAGTGTGTTTGTAACAGTGAGAGGGAGTTGTTCAGTGATGACATTAATCTTTATACTGAAAAGTGTGACCCTCAAAATACAGCTATGAGGGACTCCAAGTTCCTGAAGAAAAGAATGGGAAAGTGTCGAACCCACACAAACTTGGAATCTTCTGTCCATTAAAAGATTTTCAATAAAAATGGACAAATGGCCACATAACCAATATACATGGAGGTCTCGTAACATTCCATACCTCAATGTTGTATCATAAGACTTTTCAACATCAAAGAATATTGATAGAAGATGTTGTTTGAGAAAGGTTTCTCTGATTGACATTTCAAGTCAAATCAAGTGGTCCACGGTGGAGCTCTGTTTTCAGAACACACACTGAGTGAGCGAGAGGAGGTTGTTTGTTTAGAGGAACCAAACAAGATGAGCATTAACCATCCTTTCTAAGGTTTTACAGAGACAACTCGTCGAAACAATTGGATGGTAGTTTGAAGGATTTTGGAATCCTTCCCAGAGTTAGAGAAAGGTAGGACAATAGACTGGCACCAAGCATCAGGAAAACATTTTCCTGTAGTATCCGTTAAAAACAATCAGAAGAATAGCAAGAGAAGCAGAAGATAGATGGTGCAGCATTTCATAGTGAACATCATCAGGTCCAACAAATGTACTACCATACCAATGAAGAGCCAGTTTGAGTTCCACCAGTGTAAAGGGACGATTACAGTCGTAGAGACAATCAGCTAGAAAGGAAAGAGGTGATTACTCTGCCCGAATCTTGATGGTAAAGAAGGTGGAGGAATAAGCAAAAGTGCTAGATACCTGGCAAAAGCTTTCACCTAGAGTATCGGCGATGCTCTGGGTATCAGCTACTTCCTGGCAATTAGAGAGCAAGAGTGAGAGCGGGACAGAATTATGTTGCCCACTGACCTTTTGAATCTTGTCACATGTGACTTTGAAACTGGTGGTAGAAGATAGGCTGGTTGTAAACTTAATCCAAGATTCCTTCAGGCTTTGACGTCTTACCCAAAGCATATGCACAGGCCTGCTGGAAAGCAATGTGGTTCGAGAGTGTGGAATCCCATGACAGTTTTTGAGCCATCCATGCCATGTGGCAGGCAGGATTCCACCACAGATGAGGATATCGTGGGAGACGTCTCAAGGTTTTAGGAATACATTGAGCAGCTGCTTGTATAATACAGTCAATTACTGCTGCCACACAGTTGTCTATTGATGACTTACAAATGATGGTAGGATCAAGTTCTGTGAGAGCAGTAAAAGAGAGCCAGTTTACCTGATCCAGCTGAAAATGTGAGAATAGTGAAGGGGAGCAAATTGAGAGATCAATAGCAGTAAAGGACTGACTAGGTGCATGAAAATAAGTAGAAGAACCAGTATTGAAAAGAGAAAGGTTGTGATCAGAGAGCATATGCTCTACAAAGTGACCCATTAAAGTCCCCCAGGATTAAAAAGGGAGACAGCAACTGTTCAATGAGAACATCAAGGTTTGATTGATCATATGTCTCTCCAGATGACAGGTAGAGAGAACTGTGATGGTACAACCCAAGGAAACACCAATGGCTACAGCCTCAAAGGGTGTGTCAAGTGTCAAAGACAGGGTGGGCACACGCTGATCAACCAACAGTGCCACCCCTCCATGCACTCGTCCATCACACAGCCTGTCATTTCTGTATAAAGAAAACTGCCAAAAGGTGACTGTAGAGGCAGGTTTCCTGTAAGGAAAGGCATACAAAATGGTAGGAAGGAATCAGTGTTTTGATATTATCCAGATTAGAATGTAAACCTTGACAGTTCCATTGTATCAAGGTAGCCACTTTTATTTATGTGTAAGCGAATTGGGTGGAGAACCCTTCTGTTTAAGACCACGTCTTTTTACTTTACTGTCTTTATTCAAGGGAGGTCCATCAACCTCCATGGATCCTGCCCTGGGTCAACTGGGCAGGTCTTTGCTGTTGGAAGAGGATTCTAGCAAATGAGGATGTGAACAGATGATCATTTTGCATCTTCAGGTGGGAGAAGAAGATGTATCCGAGGAAATGTCTGTACACATAACTGAAGGAAGTGGATCTTGGGATTTGTTGGAATGTATGTAAGGGACAGAGATGGGTGTTGAAGTTGATTCACAAACTATTTTAACCATAGAGGTCATAAGACTTTTCATTTCTTTTGAGAATGATTATTTTGGAGGCACAGAGAGATCCATCTGCACTCCCACTGTAAGAGTGGAAGGAAGTGCAGCAGCATACGCCTGAGATGTAGTGGTGGACAGCAACTTTCAAGCATCAGGGTAAGTAATGTTATGAATTGTTTTCAAATGCTGCACCTCTTTTTCTTCCAATCATTTAGGGCAAGAACGAAAGTAGGATGAGGGAGAGCCATTGGAATTGACACAATGAGGGTCTGTTTCACACTCGTAGGCTTCATGGTCCTTGCCACCTCGACAAGAACACGTTAAGGAACCACGACATGACGTCTTTGAGTGACTGAATCTCTGACACTGGAAACATTGGAGAGGGTTTGAAATGTATCGCCTTACCCTGCAATTAAGATAACCTGCCTTGATGGTGGCAGGTAGATGTGGTGATGTAAATGTCAGAATGAGGATATTGGTCGGCAGCAAAATTCCATCTTTGCAAGTGGAGATATGCCTCACTGCAGAAACTCCTTGAATGGAGAAACCAGGGAAAATCTCTGACTCTGGGATGTTCTTCAAATCCCTCTCAACAATAAATGATGAATTCAAAGTAGCATGAGGTGTAACCTCAATAGGTATATCCCCAATTGTCTTTCGATACATAAGGAGTTCACTGTGTTGAGATGTGGATGTTTCTACCAATATGTTACCAGATCGAAGCTTCTTTACTGACTTTGAGTGCCAGCAAGTCCCTCTAGTCCCTTCTGAATAAAAAATGGAGATATTTGCCCTAAAGGTTTTTCTGAAAGAGAATATAGGATGAGAAAATGAGGTATAATTGGTGTTACAGATGTTGAAGATTGCTGCTCAGTCTTCAAGATGTGGTCGTTTACCTATTGACTGTTTTTTCACTATTTTATTTAAACTTTTATTTGGAGGATCCATAGGAAAAAAGGAAATTTTGGTGCCCACTGACCCCACCCACCACAGAGCCCTATGAGGGGATGCACTACAATATCAAGCAAGGACACTGTAGCAACACCAGGGTTTCGTGAGCACTATACCCAAATACAAGCATCAGACACAATGTCCACAACACCTGCTAAGAACTTCCAACACTGGTGCTTGGTTGACCCTAGCCCAAGTGGACCAGCAACTGACCCAAGGAGGGCCACCCCAAAGCTGCCCGTTTCAGGAATTCAAGGTCAAAGTGGTGTGTTAGAGTTGGACCCCTCAACCAAAGGATCCTCTCATCCCTCCACAGCTTGCCTTGCACGGCAAACATGTGGGTGGATGTTTAGATCCCAGAGGAGGTAAACTGAAAGAACAGAACCTTCCCTGGAAGGTCTCCTCACTATGTACAGGAATCCACACCAAGGGGAACACTGTACAATCACTGCAGGACACAGTTTATAAAATAATAGTGTGAATGTCACAAGTTAAATCGTAAACAATATTATAAGGTCACAGAAACACTGCAGGACATAGTTTATAAGATAGTAGTATGAGTGTCATAAGTTAAATCGTAAAGAATATTGTAAGATCACTAAAAATATACTGCAGGAAACAGTTTATAAGATAATAGTATAAATATCATAAGTTAAATAAACAACACTGTAAGATCACTAGAAATATACTATAGAACACAGTTTCATTGTTTTCATATTTTATTCACATAATGAAGACACAAGTAACATAAAATGATGAATGAGTAACCTGTAAACAAGGTCAACTTTTATTTCTGGCAGATGTTCATTTAGGGTTTCAAGACCAAGTTGGTATTGATATTCTAGTGCCTTGTATAACTGACGATCCCAGTGTGCACGCCATGGTCGCATGTATTCTACAGCAAAGCCCTAGAAATGAAAGTCAATGTATGTTATTTACTTTGGTATAAAATACTTTTAATTTTTTAATATTGTTGTGACAAAGAGAACATAAAACAAAATTCCTTTAAATTAGTTTACTACAAAAATTACAGTGAGGTTCTTTATGATATAATTTTTAAAACAAAAGATAAGGCTGGTAAAAGAAACAAGTCTCATTGTAAAAATCACTAGAAATCCAATGTAATACTATTATACCTAAACTTTGGTCTGATATTTCAAACATCACTAAAGCCTGATACATGAAATATGATAATACGTAAAAATCACTAGAAATCATCTCTAATTGTACTATATTGGGACTTGGTTAATTTCAGTTGTAGACCTCCAATTTATGCTTTCCATGGAACATGGAGAAGGAATTGCTCAAGATATCATGAATACACATACCTTGCTTATCAGTGGTAATTAATATGCCCATGATTAGCAAGTGGTAATTAGCATACACAAGATTAGCAAGTGATAATTAATATACACAAGATTAGCAAGTGACAATTAACATACACAAGATTAGCAAGTGATAATTAACATACACAAGATTAGCAAGTGATAATTAACATACACAAGATTAGCAAGTGATAATTAACATACACAAGATTAGCAAGTGATAATTAACATACACAAGATCAGTAAGTGATAATTAACATACACAAGATTAGCAAGTGCTAATTAACATACACAAGATCAGTTAGTGCTAATTAACATACACAAGATTAGCAAGTGGTAATTAACATACACAAGATCAGTAAGTGATAATTAACATACACAAGATTAGCAAGTGGTAATTAACATAGATCAGTAAGTAATAATTAACATACACAAGATTAGCAAGTGGTAATTAACATAGATCAGTAAGTAATAATTAACATACACAAGATCAGTAAGTAATAATTAACATACACAAGATCAGTTAGTGCTAATTAACATACACAAGATCAGTTAGTGCTAATTAACATACACAAGATTAGCAAGTGGTAATTAACATACACAAGATCAGTAAGTGATAATTAACATACACAAGATCAGTAAGTGATAATTAACATACACAAGATCAGTAAGTGATAATTAACATACACAAGATCAGTAAGTGATAATTAACATACACAAGATCAGTAAGTGATAATTAACATACACAAGATTAACAAGTGATAATTAACATACACAAGATTAGCAAGTGATAATTAACATACACAAGATCAGTAAGTGATAATTAACATACACAAGATTAGCAAGTGGTAATTAACATAGATCAGTAAGTAATAATTAACATACACAAGATCAGTTAGTGCTAATTAACATACACAAGATCAGTTAGTGCTAATTAACATACACAAGATTAGCAAGTGGTAATTAACATACACAAGATCAGTAAGTAATAATTAACATACACAAGATCAGTTAGTGCTAATTAACATACACAAGATTAGCAAGTGGTAATTAACATACACAAGATCAGTAAGTGATAATTAACATACACAAGATCAGTAAGTGATAATTAACATACACAAGATCAGTAAGTGATAATTAACATACACAAGATCAGTAAGTGATAATTAACATACACAAGATCAGTAAGTGATAATTAACATACACAAGATCAGTAAGTAATAATTAACATACACAAGATCAGTAAGTGATAATTAACATACACAAGATCAGTAAGTGATAATTAACATACACAAGATCAAAAATGATAATTAATGAATAAAATATAATTTCTTTGGTTCTGTAGAATACCCACCTGCTCCAGAAGTCTAGTCATTATGCTCCTAATATCATTCAGAATATCCTTCCACTTCTGCTGTTGGCGTAACAGGTCAGTATTTATCAAGATCAGTACCTGTTAAGTACTACATTTATCAGTAAGTACTTAAGAGTTGGTGTATTTTTTTAAAAAGTATATCGTAACTTTTACTGCATGTATTAAGATACACATTTATATGACTGTAGTGCACACAACAGTCTTGTATATTGTAGCTTTTAATAAATGTATTACATAGGATGCACGTATTGATACCATCATAATGCCGAATGCAGCCTTGTATATGGTAACATTTAATACATGTATTGGTCTTCTCATTATAGATGTGTCAAAGAGTGCATGTCAAGACATTTGGACAACTATTTTAAAAATTAATTAAACAATTTTGTTATTGTATGTCAATCAAATTGGTATGAAAATGGACTTTATAATTCAACTTCTAATGTTATATACGTTTTAATTTAATAACTTCAAAGAAAATATTAAAATGCAAAATATCTTTTTTTTGTACATTACAATATATCCTTTTGTCTTATGGGACAGTTTATATTACATTACATCTGCCATACAACTTCTGTAATGGTTAACAAATTAGAAACTCAGACTTCAGACACCAACAAGCTCAAACATAAAACAAAAACTCACACTCTTTTCATTTCCTGCAATATCAATATATTTAGAAAACCTACCAGAGTATCCCCCCTTATATCATCATATGAAAACATCCTGTATGTTCACACCTATTTCCTTTAAGTTCATGCTTATAACCAATAAAAAAACACATTTCATGTTACATAAATCTTAAAGTTTTTTTGTAACTGACTTAAAAGGGAAAGCTACAGTTTTACTGGAAATGTTGTACTACGTTGACTCAGTCTTTGCTCTCAACAGAAATGAGATATTGTAATTTAATAATTTTTGGGTTCTCAAAGTTCAAGTTTGAAATCTACAAAAATTAATGTCTTCTGAAGACAAAATGTGAAGACTTTTGAAGCCTCATGACCTACACTTGTGTTTCTACAACAGGTAGTTGTCATACATTCAACCAAATTTCATAATATTAAACGTTATGGTACGGAAACTCTCAAGGTTATGAGGCCAATGTTATCCACGAGTGCAGCAGTAAAAGAGTTAACACTGGAACACTGGTAATTGCTATCTTTATTGGGCCAAATATTAGAAAACTAGAATTTAACATATCAAGAATCTTTCATTTTCTTTATCAAGTATTAATGTCTATATTTATGATGCAAGGTTTGATGTCCAAAAACAGCTTTTTAAAACAATTATATACACCCAAGTGAATGTTGTACCGATGAGAAAGTGAAATAAAAACTTACTTTTTCCAAAACACTGAAATGTTGCTTGCGCAACATTCTGTTCTGTCGCGACAGTTGCTCCACAGCTCCTTGTAGAGTACTTATATATGACTTTAAGGCATCAACGTCATCCCAGGGTATAGAATTTTCTCTGTGACAAGCGGGTAAATGCACGAGCTGCCTCCAACATCATTGGTTGCTGACTGGTAATCATGTGATCAGCAATTGTTTTGTAAAAGTTTACTACCTATAAGTGGGTAACAAAATAGTCTTTATATATTCAAGCAGTTACGATGATCTAATTAAACTCAATTATTATTTTTATCATGGGATTTCACTCTTTGTCATGGAAACTTAGAGAGAAGAGAAACCTAAGTGTTTGATATTGTTTTCATTATGTCAGTTTCTATTTTCTTTTATGTAAAACCTTGGAATGTTAAACTATTTAGAAGAATGGTTTTCCTTCTATCAGTTAATACTTTTTAATTTATGATTTAAAGCAACTCATAAGGAAAGACATCAGCAGCCTTTCAATTTTTTATACTCGTGATAAAATTTAGTTGAACATATGGCAACTGTCAGTTGTAGAAACACAAGTATAGAGTAGGACGTTACGTAAGTCTTGTGTCTTTCATCTTCAGAAATCTGACTACAAAAGGCAGAAGACTTTTGAAACATCACTTGTGTTTCTACAACATATAGTTACCACACATTCAACTAAATTTCATCATGAATACTGTCTAACAGACAATACGACATCTTATTTATAACAAACTAGTTACTATAGTCTAACAGACAATACGACATCTTATTTATAACAAACTAGTTACTATAGTCTAACAGACAATAATGACATCTTATTTATAACAAACTAGTTACTATAGTCTAACAGACAATACGACATCTTATTTATAACAAACTAGTTACTATAGTCTAACAGACAATACGACATCTTATTTATAACAAACTAGTTACTATAGTCTAACAGACAATACGACATGTTATTTATAACAAACTAGTTACTATAGTCTAACAGACAATACAACATCTTATTTATAACAAACTAGTTACCATAGTCTAACAGACAATACGACATCTTATTTATAACAAACTAGTTACCATAGTCTAACAGACAATACGACATCTTATTTATAACAAACTAGTTACTATAGTCTAACAGACAATACGACATCTTATTTAAAACAAACTAGTTACTATAGTCTAACAGACAATACGACATGTTATTTATAACAAACTAGTTACCATAGTCTAACAGACAATACGACATCTTATTTATAACAAACTAGTTACCATAGTCTAACAGACAATACGACATCTTATTTATGACAAACTAGTTACTATAGTCTAACAGACAATACGACATCTTATTTATAACAAACTAGTTACTATAGTCTAACAGACAATACATCTTATTTATAACAAACTAGTTACTATAGACTAACAGACAATACGACATCTTATTTATGACAAACTAGTTACTATAGTCTAACAGACAATACATCTTATTTATAACAAACTAGTTACTATAGACTAACAGACAATACGACATCTTATTTATAACAAACTAGTTACTATAGTCTAACAGACAATACATCTTATTTATAACAAACTAGTTACTATAGACTAACAGACAATACGACATCTTATTTATGACAAACTAGTTACTATAGTCTAACAGACAATACATCTTATTTATAACAAACTAGTTACTATAGTCTAACAGACAATACGACATCTTATTTATGACAAACTAGTTACTATAGTCTAACAGACAATACGACATCTTATTTATGACAAACTAGTTACTATAGTCTAACAGACAATACATCTTATTTATAACAAACTAGTTACTATAGACTAACAGACAATACGACATCTTATTTATGACAAACTAGTTACTATAGTCTAACAGACAATACATCTTATTTATGACAAACTAGTTACTATAGTCTAACAGACAATACGACATCTTATTTATAACAAACTAGTTACTATAGTCTAACAGACAATACATCTTATTTATAACAAACTAGTTACTATAGACTAACAGACAATACGACATCTTATTTATAACAAACTAGTTACTATAGTCTAACAGACAATACATCTTATTTATAACAAACTAGTTACTATAGTCTAACAGACAATACGACATCTTATTTATGACAAACTAGTTACTATAGTCTAACAGACAATACAACATCTTATTTATAACAAACTAGTTACTATAGTCTAACAGACAATACATCTTATTTATAACAAACTAGTTACTATAGACTAACAGACAATACAACATCTTATTTATAACAAACTAGTTACTATAGTCTAACAGACAATACGACATCTTATTTATAACAAACTAGTTACTATAGTCTAACAGACAATACGACATCTTATTTATAACAAACTAGTTACTATAGTCTAACAGACAATACATGACATCTTATTTATAACAAACTAGTTACTATAGTCTAACAGACAATACAACATCTTTATTTATAACAAACTAGTTACTATAGTCTAACAGACAATACGACATCTTATTTATAACAAACTAGTTACTATAGTCTAACAGACAATACAACATCTTATTTATAACAAACTAGTTACTATAGTCTAACAGACAATACAACATCTTATTTATAACAAACTAGTTACTATAGTCTAACAGACAATACAACATTTTATTTATAACAAACTAGTTACTATAGTCTAACAGACAATACGACATCTTATTTATAACAAACTAGTTACTATAGTCTAACAGACAATACGACATCTTATTTATAACAAACTAGTTACTACTGTCTAACAGACAATACGACATCTTATTTATAACAAACTAGTTACTATAGTCTAACAGACAATACATCTTATTTATAACAAACTAGTTACTATAGTCTAACAGACAATACAACATCTTATTTATAACAAACTAGTTACTATAGTCTAACAGACAATACGACATCTTATTTATAACAAACTAGTTACTATAGTCTAACAGACAATACATCTTATTTATAACAAACTAGTTACTATAGTCTAACAGACAATACGACATCTTATTTATAACAAACTAGTTACTATAGTCTAACAGACAATACGACATCTTATTTATAACAAACTAGTTACTATAGTCTAACAGACAATACGACATCTTATTTATAACAAACTAGTTACTATAGTCTAACAGACAATACGACATCTTATTTATAACAAACTAGTTACTATAGTCTAACAGACAATACGACATCTTATTTATAACAAACTAGTTACTATAGTCTAACAGACAATACATCTTATTTATAACAAACTAGTTACTATAGTCTAACAGACAATACGACATCTTATTTATAACAAACTAGTTACTATAGTCTAACAGACAATACGACATCTTATTTATAACAAACTAGTTACTATAGTCTAACAGACAATACAACATCTTATTTATAACAAACTAGTTACCATAGTCTAACAGACAATACAACATCTTATTTATAACAAACTAGTTACTATAGTCTAACAGACAATACGACATCTTATTTATAACAAACTAGTTACTATAGTCTAACAGACAATACGACATCTTATTTATAACAAACTAGTTACTATAGTCTAACAGACAATACAACATATTATTTATAACAAACTAGTTACTATAGCTCAAAGATAATAATTACTTGTTGTAATTCTTTTGCTTGGCGATAATATTTTTTAGATTTTTCATCCAACTCCTGAATTTTGTTTGGTATGTTATAACCAAGAACCCTCAACTGTCTTACTTCTCGTATTAAAGATACCAAACGAGGGCTGTAATTCACTCGAGGTTGACCATTGTTGTCAAGTGATAGTACAGGCTGATCAGTCTCTAGACTAGAACAAAATCAATATTTTACAAAAATAACTATAAGACATCATTCCTACCAATGTTAAATATAGAAGTAAACAATATGTATTATAAAAAGGAAAGAACTTTATATGCATAACAATTGAAGGACGAAGTCACAACATATATTACATACAAAACACATATTAGTCAAAACATATTACATACAAAACATATATTATAGTCAAAACATATTACATACAAAACATATATTACAGTCGAAACATATATTACATACGAAACATATATTACAGTTGAAACATATATTACAGTCGAAACATATATCACAACACATTACATACAAAACACATATTAGTCAAAACATATTACATACAAAACATATATTATAGTCAAAACATATTACATACAAAACATATATTACATACAAAACATATATTACAGTCGAAACATATATTACATACGAAACATATATTACAGTCGAAACATATATTACAGTCGAAACATATATTACAGTCGAAACATATATTACAGTCGAAACATATATTACAGTCGAAACATATTACATACAAAACATATATTACAGTCGAAACACATTACATACAAAATAGATATTACAGTCAAAACACATATTACATACGAAACATATACTACATACGAAACATATATTACAGTCAAAACACATATTACATACGAAACATATATTACATACGAAACATATATTACAGTCGAAACACATTACATACAAAACAGATATTACAGTCGAAACACATTACATACAAAACAGATATTACAGTCAAAACACATATTACATACAAAACATATATTACATAGAAAATCCAAATATGATGCTGAAATAATTTAGTTTTTTAAAGGACAAAACCTTTTATCTTCAAACATATCTATGAATTTATTAATGAATATTATTAAAATTAAATAATTTAATATACTCCAGAAATTATTGTTAAAAAGTTACTTACTGATTAATTTAATTAATAATATCTCTTTTCAAAGTTTACTTCTGTTAAATTTAATTACTCATAACATCTAACGTCAAACCAGTCATTACAATCAGTATGACGAAACTCAAATATATAAACACACATACATATATGAGTCCAAAACTCAGCTTCCAAAACAAAATACTGTGATGACAATTCAACGTAGATAAAATATCCTACCCTAAGGATCTTTCTTTGATTCCTGACTGGATTTCTCTACACCAGTTGTCAAATTGGTCCTTATGGTAATCCTGAAACTCATCCAGTGCCACCTGAACTTCTGATGTTAACCCTTGGCTACCAGACACATCACCAAGCAACATATGGCATATCCTTCCGACTTCTTTCACCTTTAATGTAAATGTTTCAAACCATACTTGTTATGCATGTGTAAAGGTAAAGGCAAGAGCTGAAAACATTAATGTTTCAAAATACAATAAACACATGCAGGACTTAATATCCTATAGAAGAAAACCATATACTAAAACGTATTTAAGGAATATAAACAGTAAACACACATGCACTTGTATGCTCAAACATACACATTCACATGTAGTAAACAACTGTACAAAAATGTGTGTCAAAATAACCAAAGAACTTTTAAGCCTTATCAACTACAAAAATAGAAATAATGCTTTTAATTGAGGGGATTTTTGCCAATTTATTCTGCTGTAGTTGTTAAGCTAATGAAAGTTTCTTCACATTAAGTAATACGTAAGCACCTATTTTTACATATATATATCTTTGTGTTTTGGTTGTTATCAATACAATAAAAATAACATTAAACATCATGTTGGTTTAACATCCAAAGATCTTTTAAGATATATTTGAAACAACTTCAACACTAACATACCCAAATACATTCTTTTTCAATACATATTTACAAAACAATCTGCTGTGTTCTCTTTCTCATCATAACTGAACTTAAAGTTGGGGGTTTACTTAACGAAAGTATAAAAACATAACAACAATAATGTTTGAGAACAAAAGACAAACTTATGCACATGGCACTTTTAGTTTGTCTTTTAAGAACCTATACTTATACAAGGTTTAGACAACATCTTATGCAACTAATGTATTTTTCCAATTATTCTGTGAATAAGTTGTTTAAGATAATAAAAATAAATGTCAAAGTCAGTCTGTTACTCGATTCACAACTTCTCACTCAGTTATATACTAAGTCTATACTGGTTTTGTAAAAATTTACATCACAACAGTAACCTGAAATAGGACAAATAAGAATTACACTAGGCTTCCATTATGATGGTTTACAAGATGTAACTATAAGGTATAATGCACTGTACTTAACCCTTCCATAACCCAGATGGGCTGAAGTAGTGTTAAAAATAAAATAGAGATCCAGCTATTGAAATTTAATAAAAATTCAAGTCTAAACATCTTCTTCTCTTTCTTAAAAAACAAAAGGTATACAATCCTTATAAACAAACAAAACACACATTTGCATGTTAATATCCACCTCACTATAAACAAACAATTATTTTATGGTAACTTCACAATATCAACATGTTAATATCCACATTCAAGCGTATCTCCTAACTGTAAACAAATAATAATTTTATGGTAACTACACAACATCACTATGTTAATATCCACCTTCCAGTGTATCACCTCACTGTAAACAATTATTTTATGGTGACTACACAACATCAACACGTTAATATCCACCTTCCCGTGTATCACCTCACTGTAAACAAATAATAATTTTATATACGTAAAAACGGCTGGTTTGGGTTGAGAAAATTCTATGTAGAGGAGCGAACAACATTTCGAACTTCTTCGGTCATCGTCAGGTTCACAAAGAAAGAAAGAGGTAACTGACCGGAAGCTGACCACATGTTTGAAGGGGGTTGTGTAATTGAGTGTAGGAATGTAGAGGGCGTGCTTAGATGTTTGATTATATATTAATATAGGTATAAAGGTGTTCCTTTGTATTGGTTTATTTTGGGCTTGAGTTGTTGTATAAGTAAGGCTTCTTTAATTTTGCGTTTGTTTATGTTTGTTTCTTTATTTAGTATTTGGTGTTTTCTATGGTTATGTTGTGTTTATTTGATTTGCAGCATTTGAAAACATGTAAAGGTGACTTTTTGTGTTCTTTGAAAATGGTTTCCATTTTTCTACTTGTTTCTCTAATATAGAAGTCGTGGCAGTTATCACATTGTATTTTATAAATAATGTTGGTGTGGTGTTTGTCAGTGTAGTTTTTACATAGTATAGACCTCAGTTATGTGCTCTGGTTTTTGGATAAATTTGGTATTAACTGGAATGTCATATTTTGTTACTAGTTTTTGCCAAATGTTGGTTATTTGTCTGCTGATGTCGGGAATATATGGTATGCAGCAGTATATGGTTTCATGATTTTTTGATTCGTGAGATATATTTACTTTTGTTGGTTGATTTTGCTTTCTGTCTAGGTGTGTGCGTATAATGCTTTCTACGGTTTATGGAGGAAACTTAATGATGTTGATGAAGTATTGTTTTATTTTGTCTAATTCATCGTTAATTTTATCTGGTGAGCATAGTTTTATGGCTGTGTTATTTGGTTTCTTAGTATGTTGAGTTTTTATTTCGTTTCATGTGTTGAGTTCCAAGGAATGTATAGTCCAGTATGGGTGATTTTTCGGTGGATTTCTGTTTTAAATTGTGTATCGGTTCTTGTAATTTTGAGGTGAAGAAATGGTACTTGATTGCAATTACATATATATTTTTCTCTACAAGTGGGTTTTCTCGTCATCACTGATCACCAAGTAATAATTTTACGGTAACTACACTACATCAGAATGTTAGTATGAAATACTAAACTACCAGTGTATCACCATACTGTAAAAAAATAATATGAACACCACCGATATAGTGTACAACCTTACTCTCTAAATAGGACTTTGTAATAACTAGAAAATACCTGTTTAGTATATCTATCACTTGAAGGTAGAGTTTCTGGTTTTAGAACTGTATCTTATTATTTATACAATGATATGTGATATTACTATTATCAAACTGTTTAATAATAACTAGATACATTCTACATGTGTAATAACACATGATCTGTTTATGAATAAGTAAACTCACATCAGAATTCAGTTACCTCTCCCAACATGAACTCAGTCTATATGACAGACTGTGTGACTTTTTTGTCTTCATTTAGTCTTTATAGATTTAATACTTCCAAGATAGTGTTCATATCACCACAACATTCAGCATTATTTCACTTAATATTACAAGTCTCTAACATGTAGTGATGTATTTTTAATAAACTAATAAGATCTGTTTTGAAGATACTGAGCATTTGTTTTGAATAATTCTTATGCAAAGTAATTTTCATGTTAAAATTAAAAATACTTTTCCTTATCTCAAATTCCTTTGTGTAGTCCCTAAGACCTCCTAAATATATTTCAAACTTTTTTCAGCAAAAGTTCTACAAGGTAAGTTTTTATCCTATTCTTACATACTACTATAATATGGATTATTAGCTAAGATTTTATCCTATTCTAATTAGTGTAATATAAACAGAAGGTAGTTTAATAAACCTTTTATTATAAGACACTGAAGCTTCATGTCATGTGCAGCAAAGGATACCAAGGGTGATAGGGTTCAAATAAAACTTATGAAAGAAACATTGTACACCCAATGATTAGGAATCATAGATAAATACCTGAAGTCAGAAATATCTTCCAGTATTAAACATATCAAACTTGAGACAAGGACAAAGTCAATTAGTCTGAGCATCATATATAAAAATTTAAAAAGTCCTAAGTTGTACATAAACAAAGACCTAAAGAGTTTTCAAATATTACTGAACATTTATGAAAACATTTTGATGAATATAATTGTTTGATAAAAATAAAAAGCACACCTTAGCTTCCAACTGTCGAACCCACAGAATATTACTAATAATCTCTGGCATATTGGCCAGCCTCAGTGGGTTTCCTTCTCCCGTATACACAGAAAATTCTTTTCTCACAGTTTTAACATATTCTGAAAGTTGACCAAGAAGAATTTCCCTAATACAACATAAAGAAACATTGATAACAAACTCAATAACTTAATGAAGTAACACACAAAGTGTATTAAGTATGTTAAATACCAGCAATAAAAGACAATGGAATTCACAGCATCCTACACAGCAATACAAAAAAACATTTGATATACATTAGAAAACTTACCACAACAAAGAATCAATACTAGAAGAAAAACACAATGAATCTCAGTATTCATTATAAAATAACAAAACCTGATCTGTCCACAAATACATAATTAATGGTTTATATTACTATGATTGAAAATGTTCTGAATTAAATGGTATTTAATTGGTCTAAATTACACCACTCTGGAACTCAGTATTTGCCACAACCACAGTATGTTTAAAGTTCTTCTAATCTCAATAACATAATAACATATTCACTTATTAAGCAAATACAGTATCTCAAGCCCATGAAGTCATGGATAAATTGAAAGAATTTCTCTTGGAGAAGGGATAACAAAGAGACTTCAAGTTTGTTTGGTTCCATTTCTGCTTCCAAAAATTTTTCACAATTGAGTTAATAACATACTTCATTCATTTGTTTCTATAGTAAATTAGCAAATACTTGGTTAAAGTAAGAATGCAAACAGTTTTATGCATAATTAATAACTTCAATCATCATTAGGAACATTTACAATTCCAGTTGAGAGTTCATTGTACACAAAAGAAAATTGTTATACATAAGAATAACAGCTGGATGTATCGGTCAGCTAATTCAAGTCTGTAATCACCTTAATATGAACTGTGTATTGTTACACAAGAATTACAGCTGGATGTACTGGTCAGTTACCTTTAAGGGTCAGTTCATTTCATGCACTTATACATAATTATCTTTCAGGGTTGAGCTCATTTTCATGTACTTAGAGATAGTTACCTTTCAGGGCCAGCTCATTTCATGTACTTCAACATAATTACCTTTCAGGGGTGAGCTCATTTCTTATACTGGAACGTTTCACAAGCTCTTCATATCTTTTGAATTCCTGCATAAGCTGAAATACACAAAATGTATGTTTTGTTCTCATGCCTTATGTAAGTTACCAACATCAGAAATCTTATAAACCACTAAAAATAGTCTTTCTATAAATAAACTGCCTATGATATATTAACAACAGTATAAGCTTTACATAAAGTAATTCACCAAATGTTATTAATCTCTTGATTTACAAACAAGTAGCAGAAGTCTTTTTTACATTTTACTATTTTTCCTGTATACAAAATGAACGGTTAAGCATATCAAAGCTACAATTACTACTCATAGACTTCTATTGCATGTGTAAGTACACCAATATTACACCTGTTACATGTAGCCTTCTATTGCATGTGTAAATACACCAATATTACATCTGTTACATGTAGCCTTCTATTGCATGTGTAAGTACACCAATATTACATCTGTTACATGTAGCCTTCTATTGCATGTGTAAGTACACCAATATTACATCTGTTACATGTAGCCTTCTAATGCATATGTAATCATTGTAATTGTTAGATCCAAGTTTATAATGTGAATGTAATTACATCATTAATGCAATTCTTCCATATTATTGGAGCACATGTAAATAAATAGCTACTACAACAATTGGTTCCAGACATATTGTACACATAATTAAATCACTGCTACAACTGTTCCTTATAGACCAAAGATAATTTTAACAACCTGAAGTGCATTGTTCTGTATGGTCTGAAGATGAGACCTAAGTTTTTCAGCAACTCTGTGTTCAGCTGTTCCCAGTTCTCGTTCATGCTGTGCAACAACCGTCTTCCAAAGAATGTCAGTGTATGGATTGTATTGAAGGGGGTTAACCTGCTGAAAACCTTTGAAGGCATTTTCCATATTCAACTCTTGTTGCTCGTCAATGCTTAGAAGCTTTGACAGCTGACTGTGAACCTTTCTCAGGGTCAGAATCTGAAAAATGTTAAATATCCGTGTCAGAAAAACAACAACACTTTTTTATAATCACATAAAATATATGCAAAAGTCAAAGTAAAAAACATTTCAAAATATTTCAGATTTAGTCTTAAGATTTCAACAAGTGTACTGTAGATTGACAACATCCACCACTTGTACATTAAAAAAAAACTATCTACACACAACACTTATTTATGTATAGTTTTCAAACATGTCACACGTTGTAACTCCATAAAAATACAGTATGTTATTATATAAAGTCCACATGAACTGTTTACCAACCTCTTGCAATCTTTCTCCAAACCTCACAAGGTAGGTGGGAATAAAAGGTCCCCCATTCCATGGATGAGGAGAAAAATTAGGCCAGAAAAGAGTGGTGAGTTTTTGACATATATCCTGCCAGGTATCACAGATGTCAATACCAGACTGAATGTGCTCTACAACTTCTACAAATGGCTGTGTCCAAAGATCTAACTTACTCAGTTGTTTCTGGATATAAAGACTAAGTGAATTCCCTTTCAGAACAAAAAATATAAAGATTAGCAAAAATTAATATTGTCATCTATAACACCAGTATGGAAATATTTCACATCAACACAGACACTTTATAACACCAACACAGTAATCATTAACACCAATACAAACATCTATAACACCAACATGATAATCATTAACACTACTACAAACATCTATAACACCAACATGATAATCATTAACACTACTACAAACATCTATAACACCAACATAGTAATCATTAACACTACTATAAACGTCTATAACACCAACATGGTAATCATTAACACCAATACAAACATCTATAACACCAACACGGTAATTATTAACACCAATACAAACATCTATAACACCAACACGGTAATCACTAACACTAATACTAACTCATATTATCTATATATTCACCATTAACACCAATATAGACATCTGTGACACAAACATCCTGGTTCATACTAGTTTCAAAAGTAATGGAACAAAAAAAAAACTAAAATTAATGTGAAAAGTTAAGTTTGAAATAATTTAATGAGTTATTGAAATTAAAACTTATACATGAAAACAGTGGAACAAACCAACCCGAAGATTTAAACTTCATCAGTACACATTAAAATACCCACCTTTCAGTACACCTGGGGTCCATATGGACTCTGTATATATTTAATGATGATGATGTTGAAGCTGTAATTTAGATATTTAAAAGTTAAAATACTGGCTTTTCATAGTATTGTGCAGATAAACTGTAAGAAAGACTGAGCTCTACAAGTACATCATATGTGATTTATTATTACAAAATATGAAACTCACTTATATCCATTTTCTCTTATTTAGACAAAACATTGTCATCATTGACATATATCTCAATAACATACAGCCACTTCTCCCCTAACTGACATCTCATGATTAAAACTAATAAAATACTGAATGAAGAAACAGAGTTCTCAAGTTCGTAACAAAAAACACCAAATTGTACGAAAACGTGCTTGGGTTCCGAAAAGACCCAAGGTGGTTGAACTTTGTTTCAGAGCTAAACTAATGACACATTTTGGACACCAAGTAAGCAAACCTTATTCTGAGTGAACATGAAGTGTTTCCCTTATCTTTTACCAGTCATTTTACAAACAGTCATCACACCGTACACTGGGTGTGGAGTGATCAGCACAGACATGGTCTCCACATGCTGTACAGGTATGACAGACTTTTCTGTCCATGATTCTTGGACAAAGATAACATCATTTTTTTGTTTCCGGAACACCTTGGCCTGCATGCTGTCTTGTGTGAAGCAACCCTGGATCTACAAAGGCAGATAAAATGCCCTTCTGCATTGCACAGAGATTCTGGAGATGTCTCTAAAGTAGGTTGTGAACATTACTTCACTTCAGGAGACATATAAATACATAATCACTGTTTATCACAATGGATAGCCTCTATGGACTCACTGTGTCTTCACCAGAGTTACAAATCTGTATATTACTTTGGGTCCTCATGGACCCCATGAAACAGTTTATTCACAAAAAGTATTCAATTGTAAAATATTGAAAGTTTAACTAATGTTGTGTCAGAGAATGATAAAGTGACAATATGGACCCAAGGTGTACTGATGAGGGTTAACTTTTACTGAATAAGAACAATTTGAAATAAAAACCCACTTCACTATCATGAGTATTCAAGTGTATGGCTTATGAAAGTTACTTTCCAAATATGGCTTTATAAGTGGTTAAAAAATCTGTCATGTACATTTGTAAATATGAGATATGAAATGTTTGAGTCCACATTACATAAAAAATAACCATAAAGACCAGTAGAGATCTAGAAAGTATCATATGTGATCCATTTGAATATCAACAATAAAATACAGCCTGCTTCAGTTTATCATACACTAAAGTCAGTGAAACAACATTTGAAAGAAATTACCAAATGAAAAGCCATAAGCCACTGTAACAATTAAGAAAAGATTAAACTAGGTCTTTATTTTTATATAACTGTAACAATTAAGAAAAGGTTAAACTAGGTCTTTATTTTTATATAACTGTAACAATTAAGAAAAGGTTAAACTTGGTCTTTATTTTTATATAACTGTAACAATTGAGAAAAGGTTAAACTTGGTCTTTATTTTTATATAACTGTAACAATTAAGAAAAGGTTAAACTAGGTCTTTATTTTTATATAAGTGTAACAATTAAGAAAAGGTTAAACTAGGTCTTTATTTTTATATAACTAACAATTGAGAAAAGGTTAATCTAGGTCTTTATTTTTATATAACTGTAACAATTAAGAAAAGGTTAAACTGGGTCTTTATTTTTATATAACTGAAACAATTGAGAAAAGGTTAATCTAGGTCTTTATTTTTATATAACTGTAACAATTAAGAAAAGGTTAAACTGGGTCTTTATTTTTATATAACTGAAACAATTGAGAAAAGGTTAATCTAGGTCTTTATTTTTATATAACTGTAACAATTGAGAAAAGGTTAATCTAGGTCTTTATTTTTATATAACTGTAACAATTAAGAAAAGGTTAATCTAGGTCTTTATTTTTATATAACTGTAACAATTGAGAAAAGGTTAATCTGGATCTTTATTTTTATATAACTGTAACAACTGGGAAAAAGGAAAACAAATATTGATAGAATCACACACATTGTACATGAAAAAATTTACATTCACAAAACATTACATTTCTTCAGTGAACTGCATCAAAAAAATTCAAACAACTTCTATGTTAAAGAGTCTAACACTTATAAAAACATGTATCAATGTTACAGGGCATGACACACATAGAACACACAATAATCTCAGAGGACCTGACATGTACAGAACACAAACTAATCGTACAGGACATAACACGTACAGAACACAAACTAATCTTACAGAACCTGACTCATACAGAACACAAACTAATCTTACAGAACTTGACTCATACAGAACACAAACTAATCCTACAGGACCTGACTCATACAGAACACAAACTAATCTTACAGAACCTGACTCATACAGAACACAAACTAATCTTACAGAACCTGACTCATACAGAACACAAACTAATCCTACAGGACCTGACTCATACAGAACACAAACTAATCCTACAGGACCTGACTCATACAGAACACAAACTAATCCTACAGGACCTGACTCATACAGAACACAAACTAATCCTACAGGACATAACATGTACAGAACACAAACTAATCCTACAGGACCTGACTCATACAGAACACAAACTAATCCTACAGGACATAACACGTACAGAACACAAACTAATCCTACAGGACATAACACGTACAGAACACAAACTAATCCTACAGGACATAACATGTACAGAACACAAACTAATCCTACAGGACCTGACTCATACAGAACACAAACTAATGCTACAGGACATAACATGTACAGAACACAAACTAATGTTACAGAACCTGACACGCACAGAACACAAACTAATGTTACAGAACCTGACTCATACAGAACACAAACTAATCCTACAGGACATAACACGTACAGAACACAAACTAATCCTACAGGACATAACACGTACAGAACACAAACTAATCCTACAGGACATAACACGTACAGAACACAAACTAATCCTACAGGACATAACAGGTACAGAACACAAACTAATCCTACAGGACATAACACGCATACAGAACACAAACTAATCCTACAGGACATAACAATACAGAACACAAACTAATCCTACAGGACCTGACTCATACAGAACACAAACTAATCCTACAGGACATAACATGTACAGAACACAAACTAATGTTACAGAACATAACAATTACAGAACACAAACTAATCTTACAGGACATAACATGTACAGAACACAAACTAATCTTACAGAACCTGACACACACAGAACACAAACTAATCTTACAGAACCTGACTCATACAGAACACAAACTAATCCTACAGGACATAACACGTACAGAACACAAACTAATCTTACAGAACCTGACTCATACAGAACACAAACTAATCCTACAGGACATAACATGTACAGAACACAAACTAATCTTACAGGACATAACACGTACAGAACACAAACTAATCTTACAGGACATAACATGTACAGAACACAAACTAATCTTACAGAACCTGACTCATACAGAACACAAACTAATCTTACAGAACCTGACTCATACAGAACACAAACTAATCCTACAGGACATAACACGTACAGAACACAAACTAATCCTACAGGACATAACATGTACAGAACACAAACTAATCCTACAGGACATAACACGTACAGAACACAAACTAATCCTACAGGACATAACACGTACAGAACACAAACTAATGTTACAGAACATAACACGTACAGAACACAAACTAATCTTACAGGACATAACATGTACAGAACACAAACTAATCCTACAGGACCTGACTCATACAGAACACAAACTAATCCTACAGGACATAACATGTACAGAACACAAACTAATCCTACAGGACCTGACTCATACAGAACACAAACTAATGCTACAGGACATAACATGTACAGAACACAAACTAATGTTACAGAACCTGACACGCACAGAACACAAACTAATGTTACAGAACCTGACTCATACAGAACACAAACTAATCCTACAGGACATAACACGTACAGAACACAAACTAATCCTACAGGACATAACACGTACAGAACACAAACTAATCCTACAGGACATAACACGTACAGAACACAAACTAATCCTACAGGACATAACAGGTACAGAACACAAACTAATCCTACAGGACATAACATGCATACAGAACACAAACTAATCCTACAGGACATAACACGTACAGAACACAAACTAATCCTACAGGACCTGACTCATACAGAACACAAACTAATCCTACAGGACATAACATGTACAGAACACAAACTAATCTTACAGAACCTGACACACACAGAACACAAACTAATCTTACAGGACATAACACGTACAGAACACAAACTAATCTTACAGAACCTGACTCATACAGAACACAAACTAATCCTACAGGACATAACATGTACAGAACACAAACTAATCTTACAGGACATAACACGTACAGAACACAAATTAATCTTACAGGACATAACATGTACAGAACACAAACTAATCTTACAGAACCTGACTCATACAGAACACAAACTAATCTTACAGAACCTGACTCATACAGAACACAAACTAATCTTACAGAACCTGACACGCACAGAACACAAACTAATCTTACGGAACCTGACTCATACAGAACACAAACTAATCTTACAGAACCTGACACACACAGATCACAAACTAATCTTACAGAACCTGACTCATACAGAACACAAACTAATCTTACAGAACCTGACTCATACAGAACACAAACTAATCCTACAGGACATAACATGTACAGAACACAAACTAATCTTACAGAACATAACACACACAGAACACAAACTAATCTTACAGAACCTGACTCATACAGAACACAAACTAATCTTACAGAACCTGACTCATACAGAACACAAACTAATCTTACAGAACCTGACTCATACAGAACACAAACTAATCTTACAGAACCTGACACACACAGAACACAAACTAATCTTACAGAACCTGAGTCATACAGAACACAAACTAATCCTACAGGACATAACATGTACAGAACACAAACTAATCTTACAGAACCTGACTCATACAGAACACAAACTAATCGTACAGGACATAACACGTACAGAACACAAACTAATCCTACAGGACATAACACATACAGAACACAATCTAATCTTACAGAACCTGACTCATACAGAACACAAGCTGATCTTACAGAACCTGACTCATACAGAACACAAGCTAATCTTACAGGACCTGACTCATACAGAACACAAGCTAATCTTACAGAACCTGACTCATACAGAACACAAGCTAATCTTACAGGACCTGACTCATACAGAACACAAGCTAATCTTACAGGACCTGACTCATACAGAACACAAACTAATCTCACAGGACATAACACGTACAGAACACAAACTAATCCTACAGGACATAACATGTACAGAACACAAACTACTCCTACAGGACATAACACATACAGAACACAAACTAATCCTACAGGACCTGACTCATACAGAACACAAACTAATCCTACAGGACATAACACGTACAGAACACAAACTAATCCTACAGGACATAACATGTACAGAACACAAACTAATCCTACAGGACCTGACTCATACAGAACACAAACTAATGCTACAGGACATAACATGTACAGAACACAAACTAATGTTACAGAACCTGACACGCACAGAACACAAACTAATGTTACAGAACCTGACTCATACAGAACACAAACTAATCCTACAGGACATAACACGTACAGAACACAAACTAATCCTACAGGACCTGACTCATACAGAACACAAACTAATCCTACAGGACATAACATGTACAGAACACAAACTAATGTTACAGAACATAACACGTACAGAACACAAACTAATCTTACAGGACATAACATGTACAGAACACAAACTAATCTTACAGAACCTGACACACACAGAACACAAACTAATCTTACAGAACCTGACTCATACAGAACACAAACTAATCTTACAGAACCTGACTCATACAGAACACAAACTAATCCTACAGGACATAACATGTACAGAACACAAACTAATCTTACAGGACATAACACGTACAGAACACAAACTAATCTTACAGGACATAACATGTTCAAAACACAAACTAATCTTACAGAACCTGACTCATACAGAACACAAACTAATCTTACAGAACCTGACTCATACAGAACACAAACTAATCTTACAGAACCTGACACGCACAGAACACAAACTAATCTTACAGGACCTGACTCATACAGAACACAAACTAATCTTACAGAACCTGACACACACAGATCACAAACTAATCTTACAGAACCTGACTCATACAGAACACAAACTAATCTTACAGAAACTGACTCATACAGAACACAAACTAATCCTACAGGACATAACATGTACAGAACACAAACTAATCTTACAGAACATAACACACACAGAACACAAACTAATCTTACAGAACCTGACTCATACAGAACACAAACTAATCCTACAGGACATAACACATACAGAACACAAACTAATCTTACAGAACCTGACTCATACAGAACACAAACTAATCTTACAGAACCTGACTCATACAGAACACAAACTAATCTTACAGAACCTGACACACACAGAACACAAACTAATCTTACAGAACCTGACTCATACAGAACACAAACTAATCCTACAGGACATAACATGTACAGAACACAAACTAATGTTACAGAACCTGACACGCACAGAACACAAACTAATGTTACAGAACCTGACTCATACAGAACACAAACTAATCCTACAGGACATAACACGTACAGAACACAAACTAATCCTACAGAACCTGACTCATACAGAACACAAACTAATCTTACAGAACCTGACTCATACAGAACACATACTAATCTTACAGAACCTGACACACACAGAACACAAACTAATCTTACAGAACCTGACTCATACAGAACACAAACTAATCCTACAGGACATAACACGTACAGAACACAAACTAATCTTACAGAACCTGACTCATACAGAACCTGACTCATACAGAACACAAACTAATCCTACAGGACATAACACGTACAGAACACAAACTAATCTTACAGGACATAACATGTACAGAACACAAACTAATCCTACAGGACCTGACTCATACAGAACACAAACTAATCCTACAGGACATAACATGTACAGAACACAAACTAATCCTACAGGACCTGACTCATAAAGAACACAAACTAATGCTACAGGACATAACATGTACAGAACACAAACTAATGTTACAGAACCTGACACGCACAGAACACAAACTAATGTTACAGAACCTGACTCATACAGAACACAAACTAATCCTACAGGACATAACACGTACAGAACACAAACTAATCCTACAGGACATAACACGTACAGAACACAAACTAATCCTACAGGACATAACACGTACAGAACACAAACTAATCCTACAGGACATAACACGTACAGAACACAAACTAATCCTACAGGACATAACACGTACAGAACACAAACTAATCCTACAGGACCTGACTCATACAGAACACAAACTAATCCTACAGGACATAACATGTACAGAACACAAACTAATGTTACAGAACATAACACGTACAGAACACAAACTAATCTTACAGGACATAACATGTACAGAACACAAACTAATCTTACAGAACCTGACACACACAGAACACAAACTAATCTTACAGAACCTGACTCATACAGAACACAAACTAATCTTACAGAACCTGACTCATACAGAACACAAACTAATCCTACAGGACATAACATGTACAGAACACAAACTAATCTTACAGGACATAACACGTACAGAACACAAACTAATCTTACAGGACATAACATGTACAAAACACAAACTAATCTTACAGAACCTGACTCATACAGAACACAAACTAATCTTACAGAACCTGACTCATACAGAACACAAACTAATCTTACAGAACCTGACACGCACAGAACACAAACTAATCTTACGGAACCTGACTCATACAGAACACAAACTAATCTTACAGAACCTGACACACACAGATCACAAACAAATCTTACAGAACCTGACTCATACAGAACACAAACTAATCTTACAGAAACTGACTCATACAGAACACAAACTAATCCTACAGGACATAACATGTACAGAACACAAACTAATCTTACAGAACATAACACACACAGAACACAAACTAATCTTACAGAACCTGACTCATACAGAACACAAACTAATCCTACAGGACATAACACATACAGAACACAAACTAATCTTACAGAACCTGACTCATACAGAACACAAACTAATCTTACAGAACCTGACTCATACAGAACACAAACTAATCTTACAGAACCTGACACACACAGAACACAAACTAATCTTACAGAACCTGACTCATACAGAACACAAACTAATCCTACAGGACATAACACGTACAGAACACAAACTAATCTTACAGAACCTGACTCATACAGAACACAAACTAATCCTACAGGACATAACATGTACAGAACACAAACTAATCTTACAGGACATAACACGTACAGAACACAAACTAATCTTACAGGACATAACATGTACAGAACACAAACTAATCTTACAGAACCTGACTCATACAGAACACAAACTAATCTTACAGAACCTGACTCATACAGAACACAAACTAATCTTACAGAACCTGACACGCACAGAACACAAACTAATCTTACGGAACCTGACTCATACAGAACACAAACTAATCTTACAGAACCTGACACACACAGATCACAAACTAATCTTACAGAACCTGACTCATACAGAACACAAACTAATCTTACAGAACCTGACTCATACAGAACACAAACTAATCCTACAGGACATAACATGTACAGAACACAAACTAATCTTACAGAACATAACACACACAGAACACAAACTAATCTTACAGAACCTGACTCATACAGAACACAAACTAATCTTACAGAACCTGACTCATACAGAACACAAACTAATCTTACAGAACCTGACTCATACAGAACACAAACTAATTTTACAGAACCTGACACACACACAGAACACAAACAAATCTTACAGAACCTGAGTCATACAGAACACAAACTAATCCTACAGGACATAACACGTACAGAACACAAACTAATCTTACAGAACCTGACTCATACAGAACACAAACTAATCCTACAGGACATAACACGTACAGAACACAAACTAATCCTACAGGACATAACACATAGAGAACACAATCTAATCTTACAGAACCTGACTCATACAGAACACAAGCTGATCTTACAGAACCTGACTCATACAGAACACAAGCTAATCTTACAGGACCTGACTCATACAGAACACAAGCTAATCTTACAGAACCTGACTCATACAGAACACAAGCTAATCTTACAGAACCTGACTCATACAGAACACAAGCTAATCTTACAGGACCTGACTCATACAGAACACAAGCTAATCTTACAGGACCTGACTCATACAGAACACAAACTAATCTCACAGGACATAACACGTACAGAACACAAACTAATCCTACAGGACATAACATGTACAGAACACAAACTACTCCTACAGGACATAACACATACAGAACACAAACTAATCCTACAGGACCTGACTCATACAGAACACAAACTAATCCTACAGGACATAACACGTACAGAACACAAACTAATCCTACAGGACATAACATGTACAGAACACAAACTAATCCTACAGGACATAACACGTACAGAACACAAACTAATCCTACAGGACATAACACGTACAGAACACAAACTAATGTTACAGAACATAACACGTACAGAACACAAACTAATCTTACAGGACATAACATGTACAGAACACAAACTAATCCTACAGGACCTGACTCATACAGAACACAAACTAATCCTACAGGACATAACATGTACAGAACACAAACTAATCCTACAGGACCTGACTCATACAGAACACAAACTAATGCTACAGGACATAACATGTACAGAACACAAACTAATGTTACAGAACCTGACACGCACAGAACACAAACTAATGTTACAGAACCTGACTCATACAGAACACAAACTAATCCTACAGGACATAACACGTACAGAACACAAACTAATCCTACAGGACATAACACGTACAGAACACAAACTAATCCTACAGGACATAACACGTACAGAACACAAACTAATCCTACAGGACATAACATGTACAGAACACAAACTAATCCTACAGGACCTGACTCATACAGAACACAAACTAATCCTACAGGACATAACATGTACAGAACACAAACTAATCCTACAGGACCTGACTCATACAGAACACAAACTAATGCTACAGGACATAACATGTACAGAACACAAACTAATGTTACAGAACCTGACACGCACAGAACACAAACTAATGTTACAGAACCTGACTCATACAGAACACAAACTAATCCTACAGGACATAACACGTACAGAACACAAACTAATCCTACAGGACATAACACGTACAGAACACAAACTAATCCTACAGGACATAACACGTACAGAACACAAACTAATCCTACAGGACCTGACTCATACAGAACACAAACTAATCCTACAGGACATAACACGTACAGAACACAAACTAATCCTACAGGACATAACACGTACAGAACACAAACTAATCTTACAGGACATAACATGTACAGAACACAAACTAATCTTACAGAACCTGACACACACAGAACACAAACTAATCTTACAGAACCTGACTCATACAGAACACAAACTAATCTTACAGAACCTGACTCATACAGAACACAAACTAATCCTACAGGACATAACATGTACAGAACACAAACTAATCTTACAGGACATAACACGTACAGAACACAAACTAATCTTACAGGACATAACATGTACAAAACACAAACTAATCTTACAGAACCTGACTCATACAGAACACAAACTAATCTTACAGAACCTGACTCATACAGAACACAAACTAATCTTACAGAACCTGACACGCACAGAACACAAACTAATCTTACGGAACCTGACTCATACAGAACACAAACTAATCTTACAGAACCTGACTCATACAGAACACAAACTAATCCTACAGGACATAACATGTACAGAACACAAACTAATCTTACAGAACATAACACACACAGAACACAAACTAATCTTACAGAACCTGACTCATACAGAACACAAACTAATCCTACAGGACATAACACATACAGAACACAAACTAATCTTACAGAACCTGACTCATACAGAACACAAACTAATCTTACAGAACCTGACTCATACAGAACACAAACTAATCTTACAGAACCTGACACACACAGAACACAAACTAATCTTACAGAACCTGACTCATACAGAACACAAACTAATCCTACAGGACATAACATGTACAGAACACAAACTAATGTTACAGAACCTGACACGCACAGAACACAAACTAATGTTACAGAACCTGACTCATACAGAACACAAACTAATCCTACAGGACATAACACGTACAGAACACAAACTAATCCTACAGGACATAACACATACAGAACACAAACTAATCTTACAGAACCTGACTCATACAGAACACAAACTAATCTTACAGAACCTGACTCATACAGAACACAAACTAATCTTACAGAACCTGACACACACAGAACACAAACTAATCTTACAGAACCTGACTCATACAGAACACAAACTAATCCTACAGGACATAACACGTACAGAACACAAACTAATCTTACAGAACCTGACTCATACAGAACCTGACTCATACAGAACACAAACTAATCCTACAGGACATAACACATACAGAACACAATCTAATCTTACAGAACCTGACTCATACAGAACACAAGCTAATCTTACAGAACCTGACTCATACAGAACACAAGCTAATCTTACAGGACCTGACTCATACAGAACACAAGCTAATCTTACAGAACCTGACTCATACAGAACACAAGCTAATCTTACAGGACCTGACTCATACAGAACACAAGCTAATCTTACAGGACCTGACTCATACAGAACACAAGCTAATCTTACAGGACCTGACTCATACAGAACACAAACTAATCTTACAGGACATAACACGTACAGAACACAAACTAATCCTACAGGACATAACATGTACAGAACACAAACTACTCCTACAGGACATAACACATACAGAACACAAACTAATCCTACAGGACCTGACTCATACAGAACACAAACTAATCCTACAGGACATAACACGTACAGAACACAAACTAATCCTACAGGACATAACATGTACAGAACACAAACTAATCCTACAGGACATAACACGTACAGAACACAAACTAATCCTACAGGACATAACACGTACAGAACACAAACTAATGTTACAGAACATAACACGTACAGAACACAAACTAATCTTACAGGACATAACATGTACAGAACACAAACTAATCCTACAGGACCTGACTCATACAGAACACAAACTAATCCTACAGGACATAACATGTACAGAACACAAACTAATCCTACAGGACCTGACTCATACAGAACACAAACTAATGCTACAGGACATAACATGTACAGAACACAAACTAATGTTACAGAACCTGACACGCACAGAACACAAACTAATGTTACAGAACCTGACTCATACAGAACACAAACTAATCCTACAGGACATAACACGTACAGAACACAAACTAATCCTACAGGACATAACACGTACAGAACACAAACTAATCCTACAGGACATAACACGTACAGAACACAAACTAATCCTACAGGACATAACATGTACAGAACACAAACTAATCCTACAGGACATAACACGTACAGAACACAAACTAATCCTACAGGACATAACACGTACAGAACACAAACTAATCCTACAGGACATAACACGTACAGAACACAAACTAATCCTACAGGACCTGACTCATACAGAACACAAACTAATCCTACAGGACATAACATGTACAGAACACAAACTAATGTAACAGAACATAACACGTACAGAACACAAACTAATCTTACAGGACATAACATGTACAGAACACAAACTAATCTTACAGAACCTGACACACACAGAACACAAACTAATCTTACAGAACCTGACTCATACAGAACACAAACTAATCTTACAGAACCTGACTCATACAGAACACAAACTAATCCTACAGGACATAACATGTACAGAACACAAACTAATCTTACAGGACATAACACGTACAGAACACAAACTAATCTTACAGGACATAACATGTACAAAACACAAACTAATCTTACAGAACCTGACTCATACAGAACACAAACTAATCTTACAGAACCTGACTCATACAGAACACAAACTAATCTTACAGAACCTGACACGCACAGAACACAAACTAATCTTACGGAACCTGACTCATACAGAACACAAACTAATCTTACAGAACCTGACACACACAGATCACAAACAAATCTTACAGAACCTGACTCATACAGAACACAAACTAATCTTACAGAAACTGACTCATACAGAACACAAACTAATCCTACAGGACATAACATGTACAGAACACAAACTAATCTTACAGAACATAACACACACAGAACACAAACTAATCTTACAGAACCTGACTCATACAGAACACAAACTAATCCTACAGGACATAACACATACAGAACACAAACTAATCTTACAAAACCTGACTCATACAGAACACAAACTAATCTTACAGAACCTGACTCATACAGAACACAAACTAATCTTACAGAACCTGACACACACAGAACACAAACTAATCTTACAGAACCTGACTCATACAGAACACAAACTAATCCTACAGGACATAACACATACAGAACACAAACTAATCTTACAGAACCTGACTCATACAGAACACAAACTAATCTTACAGAACCTGACTCATACAGAACACAAACTAATCTTACAGAACCTGACACACACAGAACACAAACTAATCTTACAGAACCTGACTCATACAGAACACAAACTAATCCTACAGGACATAACATGTACAGAACACAAACTAATGTTACAGAACCTGACACGCACAGAACACAAACTAATGTTACAGAACCTGACTCATACAGAACACAAACTAATCCTACAGGACATAACACGTACAGAACACAAACTAATCCTACAGGACATAACACATACAGAACACAAACTAATCTTACAGAACCTGACTCATACAGAACACAAACTAATCTTACAGAACCTGACTCATACAGAACACAAACTAATCTTACAGAACCTGACACACACAGAACACAAACTAATCTTACAGAACCTGACTCATACAGAACACAAACTAATCCTACAGGACATAACACGTACAGAACACAAACTAATCTTACAGAACCTGACTCATACAGAACCTGACTCATACAGAACACAAACTAATCCTACAGGACATAACACGTACAGAACACAAACTAATCCTACAGGACATAACACATACAGAACACAATCTAATCTTACAGAACCTGACTCATACAGAACACAAGCTAATCTTACAGAACCTGACTCATACAGAACACAAGCTAATCTTACAGGACCTGACTCATACAGAACACAAGCTAATCTTACAGAACCTGACTCATACAGAACACAAGCTAATCTTACAGGACCTGACTCATACAGAACACAAGCTAATCTTACAGGACCTGACTCATACAGAACACAAGCTAATCTTACAGGACCTGACTCATACAGAACACAAACTAATCTTACAGGACATAACACGTACAGAACACAAACTAATCCTACAGGACCTGCCTCATACAGAACACAAACTAATCTTACAGAACCTGACTCATACAGAACACAAGCTAATCCTACAGGACATAACATGTACAGAGCACAAAATAATCTTACAGAACCTGACTCATACAGAACAAACACCAATATTAGAATGCCTAACAATTACAAAAAAGCATTCCAAATGAATGTTGCAATTAACTCTTACATCATTTGATTAACCAATGGTGCTTTATTTACCAATAATATCCATTAAATGTCTGGTATAAATGTCTGGGTGTCCTAACTATTTCCTCAGTTAGAATATGCATTAACTCTTACATCATTTGATTAACCAATAGTGCTTTATTTACCAATAATATCCATTAAATGACTCATTCTACTTTGTTGAAAAGCTGGGGTGTATTCTTCTTGTTTCCAAACATCATCCAAAACACTGAAGGCCAACTCTAGGATGTCTAAACATTCCACCAAAGGAACTGTTTCCAGAGTTTCAAAACTTTTTTGCAGTGGTTCAAACAAGCTTTGGAAATATGCAGCCCTTTCTTTTTCTGCTCGATCAGGAGCTAGCCGTGCCCGATCACTCCAGAAAGTGAACTCATCATTCGGAGATAGAATACCTGAAAATATAACACAAGTAAAGGCTTCCCAAATAGTATTAAAACATGAACAATACACAGTTCAAATACCATGCATTTTGAAGTTTCAAGTATCTACATGTCAAACCTATAAAAGGATGGAATTATCTTGCAATCAGTGTTTGAAAGTGGTGTTCATACATTCCAGCTGAAGGAGTAAATGTTTTATTGGAGGATATATTTTCTTAAAATAAATCTTTCATACGATGGAATATTAAAAAAATGGACACTTCAAAGTGTGTAGGTTTAAAAGACTAGAAGACAGATAAATATCATTTGCAACTCTTGACAAACTGGTTTTATGTGTAAACCAAACTGTGAGGTTTTAGAACATTACTGTAATCAAAAGTTTCATATTTTAATAAATTTACTTAGCTCAGTTACATAAGATTATACAAACAATTCTTTACAAGTCACAATGGAGTAGTTTTAAATTGTGACCATGGTTTGTTATAGATTCTAAACGTCTATTAATTATGGCATAAGGGTCTGGCATTTGGGAGTTCTAGTCAAATTTTAAAAAACAAACCATGACAAAAATATTCCTTCTTCCAATCTTAATTGATCTATAATTCATAAAAAGAGAACTATGTGATGGATTGTTATCTTTCTATTCTTTACATTTCAGCATTTTTCAAAATAATATTGTATAACAAGCAGTCTGGAGAGAAATACTAACAATCCTAATGTTCATACTAAAGACCCAGCTCCCAAGACTTCATTTATGTCACTGAAAGTGTCCTCTGTATAGATTAAACTATAGATACAAAGGATATGACAGCACATCAATAGTTATTGTAATATTTCATCTCAAACATAGTTACTGTCTCTCCAACAACCACTACAAGTCCTGATTTATGGTTGTTCCAAATACAAATAACCAACTCTGAAGTATTATTGGCTCACAATAAACCAGAAGCTAACCATAATACATTATACATGTACCACAATAACTGACAATCTAACCATTATACATGTACCATAATAACTGACAAGCTAACTGTAAGACATTATACACGTACCACAATAACTGACAATCTAACCATTATACATTATACATGCACCATAATAACTGACAAGCTATCTGTGAGACATTATACATGTACCATAAGAACTGACAAGCTATCTGTGAGACATTATACATGTACCATAAGAACTGACAAGCTAACTGTAACACATCATATATGTACCATAAGAACTGACAAGCTAACTGTAACACATCATATATGTACCATAATAACTGACAAGCTAACTGTAACACATTATACACGTACCATAATAACTGACAAGCTAACTGTAACACATTATACACGTACCATAAGAACTGACAAGCTAACTGTACGACATTATACACATACCATAATAACTGACAAGCTAACTGTAAGACGTTATACACGTACCATAATAACTGACAAGCTAACTGTAAGACGTTATACACGTACCATAATAACTGACAAGCTAACTGTAAGACGTTATACACGTACCATAATAACTGACATGCGAACTGTAACACATTATATACATAACATAACAACTGACAAGCTAACTGTAACACATTATATACATAACATAACAACTGACAAGCTAACTGTAACACATTATACACGTACCATAATAACTGACAAGCTAACCATAATACATTATACACGTACCATAATAACTGACAAGCTAACCATAATACATTATACACGTACCATAATAACTGACAAGCTAACCATAATACATTATACACGTACCATAACAACTGACAAGTTAACCATAATACATTATACACGTACCATAACAACTGACAAGCTAACTGTAACACATTATACACGTACCATAACAACTGACAAGCTAACCATAATACATTATACACGTACCATAACAACTGACAAGCTAACCATAATACATTATACACGTACCATAATAACCGACAAGCTAACTGTAACACATTATGCACGTACCATAATAACCGACAATCTAGCTGTAACACATTATGCACGTACCATAATAACTGACAATCTAGCTGTAACACATTATGCACGTACCATAATAACTGACAATCTAGCTGTAACACATTATATATGTACCATAAGAACCGACAAGCTAACTGTAACACATTATACACGTACCATAACAACTGACAAGCTAACCATAATACATTATACACGTACCATAATAACCGACAAGCTAACTGTAAAACATTATGCACGTACCATAATAACCGACAATCTAGCTGTAACACATTATGCACGTACCATAATAACTGACAATCTAGCTGTAACACATTATGCACGTACCATAATAACTGACAATCTAGCTGTAACACATTATACACGTACCATAAGAACCGACAAGCTAACTGTACGACATTATGCACGTACCATAATAACTGACAAGCTAACTGTAACACATTATACACGTACCATAACAACTGACAAGCTAACTGTAACACATTATACACGTACCATAACAACTGACAAGCTAACTGTAACACATTATACACGTACCATAACAACTGACAAGCTAACTGTAACACATTATACACGTACCATAACAACTGACAAGCTAACTGTAACACATTATACACGTACCATAACAACTGACAAGCTAACTGTAACACATTATATACATAACATAACTGACAAGCTAACTGTAACACATTATATACATAACATAACTGACAAGCTAACTGTAACACATTATATACATAACATAACAACTGACAAGCTAACTGTAACACATTATATACATAACATAACAACTGACAAGCTAACTGTAACACATTATATACATAACATAACAACTGACAAGCTAACTGTAACACATTATATACATAACATAACAACTGACAAGCTAACTGTAACACATTATATACATAACACAACTGACAAGCTAACTGTAACACATTATATACATAACCCAACTGACAAGCTAACTGTAACACATTATATACATAACAACTGACAAGCTAACTGTAACACATTATATACATAACATAACAACTGACAAGCTAACTGTAACACATTATATACATAACATAACTGACAAGCTAACTGTAACACATTATATACATAACATAACTGACAAGCTAACTGTAACACATTATATACATAACATAACTGACAAGCTAACTGTAACACATTATATACATAACATAACTGACAAGCTAACTGTAACACTATATACATAACATAACTGACAAGCTAACTGTAACACGTTATATACATAACATAACTGACAAGCTAACTGTAACACATTATATACATAACATAACTGACAAGCTAACTGTAACACATTATATACAAAACCCAACTGACAAGCTAACTGTAACACATTATATACATAACATAACAACTGACAAGCTAACTGTAACACATTATATACATAACATAACAACTGACAAGCTAACTGTAACACATTATATACATAACATAACAACTGACAAGCTAACTGTAACACATTATATACATAACATAACAACTGACAAGCTAACTGTAACACATTATATACATAACATAACAACTGACAAGCTAACTGTAACACATTATATACATAACATAACAACTGACAAGCTAACTGTAACACATTATATACATAACATAACTGACAAGCTAACTGTAACACATTATATACATAACATAACTGACAAGCTAACTGTAACACATTATATACATAACATAACTGACAAGCTAACTGTAACACATTATATACATAACACAACTGACAAGCTAACTGTAACACATTATATACATAACACAACTGACAAGCTAACTGTAACACATTATATACATAACACAACTGACAAGCTAACTGTAACACATTATATACATAACACAACTGACAAGCTAACTGTAACACATTATATACATAACATAACTGACAAGCTAACTGTAACACATTATATACATAACCCAACTGACAAGCTAACTGTAACACATTATATACATAACATAACTGACAAGCTAACTGTAACACATTATATACATAACATAACTGACAAGCTAACTGTAACACATTATATACATAACACAACTGACAAGCTAACTGTAACACATTATATACATAACATAACTGACAAGCTAACTGTAACACATTATATACATAACACAACTGACAAGCTAACTGTAACACATTATATACATAACATAACTGACAAGCTAACTGTAACACATTATATACATAACATAACAACTGACAAGCTAACTGTAACACATTATATACATAACATAACTGACAAGCTAACTGTAACACATTATATACATAACATAACAACTGACAAGCTAACTGTAACACATTATATACATAACACAACTGACAAGCTAACTGTAACACATTATATACATAACATAACTGACAAGCTAACTGTAACACATTATATACATAACACAACTGACAAGCTAACTGTAACACATTATATACATAACATAACTGACAAGCTAACTGTAACACATTATATACATAACATAACTGACAAGCTAACTGTAACACATTATACACGTACCATAACAACTGACAAGCTAACTGTAACACATTATATACATAACATAACTGACAAGCTAACTGTAACACATTATATACATAACACAACTGACAAGCTAACTGTAACACATTATATACATAACATAACTGACAAGCTAACTGTAACACATTATATACATAACACAACTGACAAGCTAACTGTAACACATTATATAACATAACATAACAACTGACAAGCTAACTGTAACACATTATATACATAACATAACAACTGACAAGCTAACTGTAACACATTATATACATAACATAACTGACAAGCTAACTGTAACACATTATATACATAACATAACTGACAAGCTAACTGTAACACATTATATACATAACATAACTGACAATCTAACTGTAACACATTATATACATAACATAACAACTGACAAGCTAACTGTAACACATTATATACATAACATAACAACTGACAAGCTAACTGTAACACATTATATACATAACATAACTGACAAGCTAACTGTAACACATTATATACATAACATAACTGACAAGCTAACTGTAACACATTATATACATAACATAACAACTGACAAGCTAACTGTAACACATTATATACATAACATAACAACTGACAATCTAACTGTAACACATTATATACATAACATAACTGACAAGCTAACTGTAACACATTATATACATGACACAACTGACAAGCTAACTGTAACACATTATATACATAACACAACTGACAAGCTAACTGTAACACATTATATACATAACACAACTGACAAGCTAACTGTAACACATTATATACATAACATAACAACTGACAAGCTAACTGTAACACATTATATACATAACATAACAACTGACAAGCTAACTGTAACACATTATATACATAACATAACTGACAAGCTAACTGTAACACATTATATACATAACATAACTGACAAGCTAACTGTAACACATTATATACATAACATAACTGACAAGCTAACTGTAACACATTATATACATAACATAACTGACAAGCTAACTGTAACACATTATATACATAACATAACTGACAAGCTAACTGTAACACATTATATACATAACATAACTGACAAGCTAACTGTAACACATTATATACATAACCCAACTGACAAGCTAACTGTAACACATTATATACATAACATAACAACTGACAAGCTAACTGTAACACATTATATACATAACATAACAACTGACAAGCTAACTGTAACACATTATATACATAACATAACAACTGACAAGCTAACTGTAACACATTATATACATAACATAACAACTGACAAGCTAACTGTAACACATTATATACATAACATAACAACTGACAAGCTAACTGTAACACATTATATACATAACATAACAACTGACAAGCTAACTGTAACTCATTATATACATAACATAACAACTGACAAGCTAACTGTAACACATTATATACATAACACAACTGACAAGCTAACTGTAACACATTATATACATAACATAACTGACAAGCTAACTGTAACACATTATATACATAACACAACAACTGACAAGCTAACTGTAACACATTATATACATAACATAACAACTGACAAGCTAACTGTAACACATTATATACATAACACAACTGACAAGCTAACTGTAACACATTATATACATAACAACTGACAAGCTAACTGTAACACATTATATAACATAACATAACAACTGACAAGCTAACTGTAACACATTATATACATAACAACTGACAAGCTAACTGTAACACATTATATACATAACATAATAACTGACAAGCTAACTAACACATTATATACATAACATAACTGACAAGCTAACTGTAACACATTATATACATAACATAACTGACAAGCTAACTGTAACACATTATATACATAACATAACTGACAAGCTAACTGTAACACATTATATACATAACATAACTGACAAGCTAACTGTAACACATTATATACATAACATAACTGACAAGCTAACTGTAACACATTATATACATAACATAACTGACAAGCTAACTGTAACACATTATATACATAACATAACAACTGACAAGCTAACTGTAACACATTATATACATAACATAACTGACAAGCTAACTGTAACACATTATACATTCCGATACTCATTGAATACAAGATTTATAATTTTCCTCAAACACACATTTTCCTTAATATATCTACTTAATTCATTGCTTTATGTGAAACTAATGCAAACAAAACAAGTCATATTTAACAACAGACAGAAACAAGTACCTGCCAATCTATTTTCTTCCATTTCTTCTACTTCAAGTTCACCTTTGTCACTCTTTCTTACCATACTGCCAAGACCTGCTTCGAGTTCACCAAGCAGACTTTGGAGTTTGGGATTGAAAGTCAGACTCCAGCGTTCATTCTTCAAAAGTACAGGGGCAAATATTTTCTGGACTGAGTGATAAAGAGCCTTTATGGGAGAGTCTATCATTGAAGTGATGAAAATATTGGAATGTAAGTTGTCTGGTGTAATCACATCTGGTCGGATTTTGAAGAATATTAATATTCTATCATCTGTTCCTTTAGGTTCAACCTGAATCAGAAAGAAAAGTTCCTTCGTAATACACATACATTTGGAACACACACACATCTATCAACCAAAACCAAGTTGTGAGAGTAATCAATTATTCAAAAACACACTACGTAATTTAAAATTTACCAAACAAATAAAGGTGTTACATATATCTATTATCTCTATATTTGACTATAAAATCCCAGTTACAAGTAATCTACAATAAATTGCATGAAATACACCCATATTTTATTAGCAGCAAATCTGCAGTATGTACTTAACGGACAGATTTATAATTTCAGAGCTCTACAGTTGACAAATAACCTGAGAGTTTCATAGTCACATAACTAATACTTTCATTGTGGAAGGTACTCTGTATGATAGTTGTATAGCTCATGGAATGGACTAACAGTTTATGAAATATAACTGAAGAATGTAGCAAATATCACAGTTGTATAGCTGAAGGAATGGACTAACAGTTTCTATGATGTAACTGAAGAATACAGTGAGTATCATAGTTATATGGCTGACAGAATGGACTAACAAATTCAGAGATGTAACTGAAGAATACAGTGAGTATCATAGTTGTATAGCTGAGGAAGTGGAGTAACAGTTTCTGAAATATAACTGAGGAATGTAGAAACTGTCATAGTTCTAGAGCTGATGGAATGGACTAACAGTTTCTAAGTTTTTAACAAAGAACTGTATTGAGTATTATAGTTGTAGAGCTGAGGAGATAGACCAAGAGTTTCAGAAATATAACTGTGGAATGTAGTGAGTATCATAGCTGAGGGAATGCACTAACAGTTTCAGAGATGTAACTGAGGAATGTAGAGAGTATCATAGTTATATAGCTAAGGAAATGGACTAATAGTTTCTAAGATGTAACTGAGAAATATAGTTAGTATCATAGATGCATAGCTGAGAGAAAGGACTAACAGTTTCAGAGATGCAAGTGAGCAATGTTGTGAGTATCACAGTTATATACAATCATGTGAAAAGTTAGGACACCCTATGAAAGCCTGTGTATTTGTGTAACATTTTTGGATATATAGATATTTAATCTTAGTTTCAACAATACTGAGAGATTATAGGAATATAACTAAACAATTAAAACTGAAGAAAAGACTTTTCAAGATCTTCTGTAAATGTAATTCTACAAAAATGCATATTCTAACTGAGGAAAAAGTTAGGACACCCTACCTCCTAATAGCTAGTGTTACCCCCTTTGGCTTAAATAACTGCAGTGAGATGCTTCTTGTAGCCATCTACCAGTCTCTGACATTGGTCTGAAGAAAGTTTGCCCCACTCCTCATTGCAGAATTTTTTCAGCTGTGAGATGTTTGAGGGGTTTCTTGCATGTACAGCCCATTTCAAGTCACCCCACAGCATCTCAATAGGATTAAGATCTGGGCTTTGACTCGGCCATTCCACGACTCTCCATTTCTTAGTTTTTAAGGAGTCCTTGGTGGATTTACTGGTAATGCTGTGGGTTATTGTCGTGTTGCAGGGTCCAGTTCCTTCAGCTTTAATTTTTGTACAGATGGTCTCACATGATCCTCAAGCACCCTCTGATACACAGTAGAATTCATGGTGGATTATATGATTGTGAGCTGTCCAGGTCCTGCTGCAGCAAAGCAGCCCCAAACCATGACACTTCCACCTCCATGCTTCATAGTTGGTATGAGGTTCTTTTCCTGCAATGCTGTATTTGGTTTATGCCAAACCTGTCCTCTGTTCTGGTGTCCAAATAATTCAAATTTAGACTCATCTGTCCAAAGAACATTATTCCAGAAGTCCTGGTCTTTGTCTACATTCTCTCTGGCAAACTTCAGTCTGGCCTTGATGTTTCTTTTAGAGAGCAAAGGTTCCCTCCTTGCACACCTCCCATGCAAGTTAAACTTGTGCAGTCTCTTTCTGATTGTAGAGGCATGTACTTTCATATCAACAGTAGCCAGAGCCTGCTGTAGGTCCTGTAATGACATGTTAGGGTGTTTGGAGACCTCTTGTGGCATCTTGCAATCTGCTCTCGGGAAGAACTTGCTTGGACCTGGGCATGTTTGAAGTTGTCTTGAAAGCCTTCCACATGTTGACTGTTTTCCGGACAGTGGAATGACTGATTTCAAAATCTTTGGGACCTTTTATATCCTTTACCAGACTCATAAGCTGCTACAATTTTCTTTCTGAAGGCCTCAGACAGCTCTTCTGCTCTCACCATGGTGCTCACTCTCACTTCAACAGTCAGGAGCACACCAAACTAAATGTCTGAGGTTTAAATAGGGCAAGCCTCATTCACAATGCTGAGTAACGATCTTCTAATCACACGCACCTGGTGTGATACACCTGTTTGAGTTAAGCCACTTTATGTGGGTATAAATGTCTGGGTGTCCTAACTATTTCCTCAGTTAAAATATGCATTTTTGTCAAATTACATTTTACAGAAGATCTTGAAAAGTCTTTTCTTCAGTTTTAATTGTTCAGTTATATCCCTATAATCTCTCAGTATTGTTGAAATTGAGATTAAATATCCATATATCCAAAATGTTACAAAATACACAGGCTTTCATTGGGTGTCCTAACTTTTTCACATGACTGTATTTTCAAGTGTAAACAAAGGTCAAAATCTAATGTCTTACATCTATACTAAGACTGTCAAAAATTTCTGATAACAGCTGAAGATAAAACTAAATATTCTTCTCACCTTATTCATGAAATGTATTTCTTTTTCCTCATTCTGTCCCTCTAGTTGTGTACTTAAAATATGGCAGTCTTGTTCATCTAAGAAACTATTCAACTCTTTGGCATTAAAAAGTTGATTTGATGTGTTTTCATCTATCGACAGTGAGAAATAATCCCCTATAGATGTTAAAATAAAATCTTTCCTGCTATCTCCACTCAGCATATTTCTTTGTGGTAGTAAATGGACGGATTATAACAAAACTCTGGTTTACTGCTTTTTGTTTCCGTTATTAGCTAACATGTAGAAGATTACCAGTTTCTTCATCTATAGCTGAAAAAAGAAAGTCTACAATAAGTGAAAATTTATTTCATTATTTACATAATTATTACAAAAACCACTTTGAAATTAATAGAAAAATATTTCAGTTATAAATTTTCGATTTTAATGTACGGTTTCTGTGTGGATAAAAATATTTTTGTAAGATTGAGAAAAATTCAGTGTTGAGATTTAAAAAAAAACATAACCCATACAAAGTGGTAAATATTCATAATTATTAAGACTCTCAAACAAAACTATGTTTATCCATAGCCATTTACATTTGTATTCTAATTTTAGAGCCACATTGAAAATTTCTAATTGACTTTTGAGTAACCTAAAATTCATGCAATTGACTGGCTTGTTTTATACTAATACAATCATTATCAGATGCAGGAATTTCTAGTATTAGAAATTAAATATCAGTGAAATGATAAAAAAGTTTATATCTCATGCTAAATCTTAAATGATAACAATGCATATCTCTGTTTAATATCTGAGTAACATATAAACTACTGCTGAGGTATCACATAAAGTAGTATCATCATTGTGCAAAGCTACACGAGGGCTATATGCACTAGCCACCCCTAATTTAGCAGTGTAAGACTAGTGGGTATGCAACCAGTCCTCACCACCTATCAACAACTCATGGGCTACTCTTTTACCAACATATAGTAGGATTGACCATCACATCATAACACCCCATGGCTGAAAGAGTGAGCATTTATGGTGCAACAAAGATTCAAACCTGTTACCCTCAGATTTTAAGCCAAGCACCCTAACCACTTGGCCAAACCCGGCGTACCAATTGAAATGAACGGACAATTCATGAATTATACTATCTTCTAACTCAGGCGGACTCTTGGAATGGCAGTGTTCATGTCTGTTTCTAATCGCTACATAGATGATGTGTTGTGTCTTTCACTGACAACATAACAACTTGAAGACTATGTGAAGAAGGATAGACTGGAGTCACTGAACATGATATATAGTGTTCAAAACACTAAAAACAGGATTATATTAGCCTTTTACTTTCACATCTCTTGGACCCAGGAAAATGTCTCACCTCCACGATTACTCTCTAAATTTTGATATGGAAATCCAGTTCATAAATACAGTTTTGCAAAAATTTGACATTACCTTGATAAAGTATAAGATTCATACTTTGTGAAAAATTATGACTTGAATGAGGTAATCAAATGAAGCTGACCATTAGAATTTCTCTAATTTCTATAAATATTCAAAAAGTTTATTGAACAATGCTTCAATTGTGGGCAATTGCTCTATGTTCTTCTTTACATGAATTGTCATATTTATTTTATGCTCAGACAAAATTGTTTTTTTATATAAGTACGTCTTTCATGTTTTCCAATTGTTTTGAAACTTTTAGTCTCTTACATTCAACTGAAAATTTATTTGACAATTGTTTTATTGAATACAGCCATTTCTTTCTAACAAGACACCAACTTTATGCAACATGGCAAATTTTTGCAACAATGTGTAATTTCTCATCTTAAAAAATACAAGCTATAATTACCAAATTACCTACCTAATTACTCTTGCTTCAAAACAAACACTCTTTTGAAGTAATTTTCCTTACACAAAGTTTTCACCTGGAAACAAACCTAAAATTGAAACAAACTTTCAAGACGCCTTTAAAATAAATAAAAAGGTAGACAATATACAAATAATATGAGTGAGACATTTTATATATCCCACATCTCCCACCCCCAAGTGCAGTTTCAGGATACTTTAAACTGATGTGAACCCTCCATTCCCTAAAAAACCTAAAATGTTCAATACAGCACTCCCTTGAAAGAATACAGAAAACACACCTAATACTGCTAATCATTAGTGTGAATAACCAAGTGATATGAAATTTACCATTTATGTGTTAAATAACTGTTCCATATAGACAAATATATGCTGGCTGGGCATGTTACTGTTTCTGCTATTATGGAAAAACTATAATAGTTAAGGAAATAAATTTATCTGATTATTACAGAGAAGAGTTGTAGTAGTTAAATGACATGCAACATTTAGCACTACTTCAGTACACCATCCAGGCAAAGTCTGCTTGTGTGGAGAGATTCTTGATATTACAGAAAATCTGTAACAGACTTGGAAATAATCTACTCTAATTATTGAATGTTATTTTAGCACCATAATTATGTCACACGTTCATGTAGCTTTCACACAATCCCTCCCATTAAATGTCAAAAACCTAGGACCTGGATAACAGTATTTCTATTATTCTTTTAATTTCAGTATTTAATTTCGAAGTGAAATAACTTAGCCAAATGTGAAGATTTTGCTAAGTATAAGCTTTAAGTTACGATATAGCACAAAATTAAGACTGGTTTGTGTTTTTTAGCATGACTAAGAAAATGGCCATAACCAGCCACTAAACTTCGAGTTAACTTTCACACATTATTTACTTGCATTGCTTATTAAATTACAATATTAAAACATGATTACTAAGGCATGTTTTATGAAGTATTATAAATCTTTACAGTGCCACAACTTGTATTATAAAATTAAGTTACAACGTAAAATTAGTTCACAACTTTGGATTTTACATCTTACAAATTAATAATAATACCAACGGTAATGCTTACGGTGATAACATATAATCAACACTAAATAGTACTAGCACGAGCAATGTTACTATTTACTAATATAAATAATGTCATTGTCTCAATAACGCATAAGATTTCTTGTTCAATTATACTATTGATATTACTTTTTACACAAACATAATGGAATTTAGTTTAATTGTTGGAATAATATCGTATAAATTACAATTTCTTTAGTTTACGACTGCATAGCACTGACTGTCATTCAAATCCAGTGAGAATGAAATACATATAATTTTTCTGAATGGAATCTGAAACTAAACACTTAAAAAGCGCATGCGTTAAATTTTGTTTATAAGATGGTATACCACCTTCCTTTTCAAACGTATGTCAGCAAATATTTTAAAAAGAATCACTTAAAAGTTAGAGTTAGTAGGAATAAAGGCAATATTTCTATATTATAATGCTAGCCAAAGAATCCTAAGATTTAATCATCACTAATAATTTTTCGCCATATTATGATCCAAGCAAACGTTGTTCGCTCCTCTACGTAAAAAATATTTTCTCAACCCTAACGAGCCGTTTTTACATATATAGGGCCCGGCATGGCCAAGCGTGTTAAGGCGTGCGACTCGTAATCTGAGGGTCGCGGGTTCGCATCCCCGTCGCGCCAAACATGTTTGCCCTTTCAGGCGTGGAAGCGTTGTAATGTAACGGTCAATCCCACTATTCGTTGGTAAAAGAGTAGCCCAAGAGTTGGCGGTGGGTGGTGATGACTAGCTTCCTTCCCTCTAGTCTTGCACTGCTAAATTAGGGAAGGTTAGCACAGATAGTCCTCGAGTAGCTTTGTGCGAAATTCCAAAAACAAACAAAACAAACAATTTACATATATAATGCCAAATTTCTATAGTGAACACAAACCATAGTTTTCATCGTTTCAAAAATCGTTCTAAATAATATACAACAAAATATATAAACAAAGTTGTCTTTGTTTTCGATTTTTTTTTTACCAGAAGAGGCACGAGAATTATTTGATTTGGCAAGGACCTGGCATGAAAAAGAGTTAGTGTGCGTGTGTTTTTATATAGCAAAGCCACATCGAGCTATCTACTGAGTCCACCGAGGAGAATCGAATCCCTGATTTTAGCGTTGTAAATCCGTAGATTTACTAGTGTACTAGCGCGATGCCCAGGGGTTAGAGTGCCTGTACTTAGGTCATGATTTGTTGCCACAAAACGCGCTCCTCACTTTGGAGTGAAATATGTTTTATAACTTGTTATTGCTGTTGTTAAACACAAAATGGATGAACAATGGATTAACTGTGCTGCTCCCACCGCGAATATCGAAACTCGATTTTCTCAGTATAAACTCATAGACGTACTAAAACGTGGCCTGGCATGGCCGAGCGCGTAAGGCGTGCGACTCGTAATCCGAGGGTCGCGGGTTCGCGCCCGCGTCGCGCTAAACATGCTCGCCCTCCCAGCCGTGGGGGTGTATAATGTGACGGTCAATCCCACTATTCGTTGGTAAAAGAGTAGCCCAAGAGTTGGCGGTGGGTGGTGATGACTAGCTGCCTTCCCTCTAGTCTTACACTGCTAAATTAGGGACGGCTAGCACAGATAGCCCTCGAGTAGCTTTGTGCGAAATTCCAAAACAAACAAACAAACAAACAAACGTACTAAAACGTATCACCTATGTAAAACTGGTGGGAAATGTTATAAGAGTTAACACTGAAGTCCTACTATTCAGTCAGACAGAAGTAGCACAAAAGTTTGCAAAGGGTGTGGTTGACTAGCTTCGTTACCTATATAATACCACTTTAAAATTATTGAATGCAAGCTGATTTGATGATGGATCAATGATGAACGTTATAGAACCAGGAAATGTACTGATAACATAAACATTCTCTAAAATAGAGCTTGAGATCCAGTAGAGCTATATGGAGAACCTTGCTGTTCTGAAACCTGGGATTAGGACTTACCACTCATCAGAGATCCAGAGCTCTGAAAGACCTTGCCATGATGTGTAAGTAGAATTAAAGTCAGATCATGGCTTGAAAGTCGGGAAGCAAAGCAAAACAGATCATTTCATCAACATTTATAAGCACACAAAAAGAGATTTGAAACATTTTCTGAAGCCTGCTATAGAATGGCTGAACTCCAAAACAGGCATTGCAATGTCTGGTTTTGAGATTAGACAATTTGGTCCCAAACGCCATTGAGTTTGAATTAAGAGCAGTTACGGAATTGCAAGACACTCATTACAAAATATTACCAAATGGTGTTTTGAGGTTTTACATAATTGAAAGCATAGCAATCCATCCAGCTCGAAATAAGAGTACCACTGAAATAAAACCACCAAAAACTTTACCACTTCTGTGAATGTTTTGCATCAGTTGTGTAGTAAAACTTGCTCTACAACGGCTTCAGAAGATCATAAAGATACCATTGCTGATGCCGCATCACCTATGTATGGAAGATCTTCCCTCCTTTACTGACGCAGTTTCTTTCATGATATATACGAAGTGATAACTTCACTTCAAGCCAGTTCCAACAGATGGATAACCAATAGCCGCAGCTGCAGTGACTCTGTCAGGACATCATCCATAAATACGATCTCAGTGAAACCAACTACTCAGGAAGAAAACCGACGACATCTAATACACCAAAATAATTAGTTAATGTACTTTTCCCATGGATAATTGACCTTTATGAGAGTGGAACACTGTTTAAAAATCATCATGTACGAATGGCATCCGAAAAATTTGACAGTACTTGAAGAGATCTTAACAGGCCAATACCAGCCAGAATAGTTGTACCTTAGCTTTAATTGAACCTTCACAATAATATAAAAAGATTGGATGCTTCTATACAGCTGTGAAGACACTGGGTGCAAAGTAAAACATAGGAAAATAGTGGCTGTCCATGAGATAAAAGATATACTGTTGATGTAAAAGTGATCCATCGAAGAGTGTGGGATTTATACACAAAGTAACAAGTACATTTTGTTGCTTTTCATTCTCACTTCTGGCTGCTCCACCACTCAGAACATTGGGGCACTTCTGTGATGCAGTCCTAATGCTGTTGAGAAATTTTCAATCAGGTAATAATTAGAAGAGCAGCATTTAGAAATTTACGTGATGACGAGAAACCCACTTGAAGTAAAATATATTCTCAAGACAGCTGGTATGGGTATTAACACGTTAATTATAATAAAGTACAGAATAACGTTTCGACCTTCTTAGGCCATATTTAGATTAACATGCATAAGTTTTGTTTGTAGGATCCTCATGATAAATCACTCTCTGACAGTTACGCTCACACTGGTGGAAGACAAGCACTAGTTTATGAAGCACTTCAGGCAGATCATTGCTTGAAATAACTGGACTCCCGAATAGACGGCTCAACTGCTGGCTCTGAATTTGGGTGATCTATCTCTGGACTTGACTAAGTAACATTAAACTTGCGAGAAGTTGAAAACTGTTGCATCAAAGATTTGACCTGATGTAGGATAGAGCGACCTATTGAGTTAGATCGAAATTTGAAAGAAGGTATTCAGGAAAAGCTTGACAGCTTATGTGGAAGATATGTGCCATATGTATGATAAGACTTTTCATGTGATGGCCTCAGTGAATTGTGAACACATTCTTGCTAACAACTTCATGAAAATACTCCTGGTGAAACAGTATGGTATCATCTGGGTGTGAAATACCTTCTCATTCATACAGACACGGTTTCTGTCACAATTAGATTCAAAGTTGTAATTTTGAGTCAGAGACAGGAGTGGAAGGAACTTGTAGCAACAGATGCAGTGACTTCAACCTGTACCATTCTATCCAAGGTAGAAACCAACGGCGTGTCCATTCACAGCTTGTAAATACTGGCACTACAATACAATCATAATTTTCTTAGTGAACAAGCAAGATCACATGGGTGAAGTACATGATTTTCTTAGTGAACAAGCAAGATCACATGGGTGAAGTACATGATTTTCTTGTAAGGTGTTAGTTGTTTTTTGGTATTTAAGGTCAAGTTTTTAACTGAAATGGCTGTCTAATTTTCAACAAACTAGGAATTTATATTAATAGAAGTGGCCTATCCGTCAACACCATTACATTTCAAAGCTTAAAACTATCTTTCCAATGTGTAGATATTACAAATCTCACTTTCTGTTCATGGAACAAACACTTTTCCTTAGTGACTCGATTCAGCTTACTTACTGTCGTCTATTTATTTGTTTTTCTTAGTGAATCGTGATACGTTAGATCCAGTATTTTGTTTTTCTTAATGAATCAGGTTACATCTGATCTAGTACTTTGGTTTTTCTTGGTGATACAGGTTCGGCTTAGTCTAGTGATTTGTTTTTCTTTGTGAATCGGGCTGGGTTTGGTCGAGTGGTTTGATTTTCTTAATGAATCGGTCCGGATTTAGTTTATGTTTATACTCTTGTTTTATTTCAATGATATATTTCTGTTCATTTTAGTTCATGAAATAAAGCTTGACTTAATCTATGACCATTTTTTTTAATTACATCCATGTTCATTTTAGTTGATGAACTAGCATTTGACTCATAAAAACATCACACTTGTTACAGAGAAATGGAAAACAAAGGTAGACGCTAAACTCAAATTAGATGTAGATCAGTTTAATGTTTTTCTGAATGAAAGCGTAGTTTCAATATTTTCTGATTTATGTTGAAACAAAAATATAAATAACTCTGTTCAGTGTTCTTCCACACCCGGGGAATGTTGATCTCAGAGTTCATGGTTCGCATCACGCTACCGCTGATACGCGCTTTCAGTTTGGGAGTGTGGGTACGTTATGACACTAGCAGTGATATCCTGCTGATCGGCAAGAAAAGAGTGGACTAAGTGTTGACAACGGGTGCTGTTAAGTGTCAACTTTTCCTGTAGTTTATCTGCTGTTAAATAGCAGCTTTCTCTGCAGTTTATCTGCTGTTGAGTAGCAGGTTTGTCTGTAGTTTATCTGCTATTAAGTATCAATTTTCCATGTCGTTTATCTGCTGTTAAGTATCAACTTTCCCTGTATAGTATCTGCTGTTAAGTTTAAACTTTCCTGTAGTTTATCCATTGTTGAGTAGCTTCTTTCCCTATCGTTTATCTGCTGTTACGTAGCAGCGTTTCCTTTAGGTTATCATATATCACTTTGGTTATCTTTACGTGAAATATTAAAACAAGCATATTGATAATGACACCACCTGGTAGTTTCTTATTGAGACTCTTACTACCGACCTAATTAAATACCCCAGCTTTATGCGTTTTAGAGAATATCTGGAGCAAGCTTTGATCACAATTGATGTTTATAAAGTAACTATGTAAATATTCTTTCAAGGATGTGTTTACGTTTTTCTAAAAGCTAATAACGTCTTTCTAAGTCACACCGTTACTGTGTAGAGGTGCACATAGAAGGTCGTAAGATATGTTCTTTATAAACAGTGTTCCGTCATCATATTGTCTTTTGCTGGCCAAGTGGCTGTAGAGAAAAATTCGCAAAATACAGTCAGCGTCTTTATCGCAGTCTCCGCGCTGTTTCTTGTTGTTATGGCAACTTCGTGAGTAGGTAGCAGATTAAAATGATATTGTATCGTTGTGAATGTGTGTGTTCGAACTTGTTCTTTCTTCGATGACGACAAAAGAGGAACCCACACTGCAGAGTGAAAAGGGTAAAACAGGCTTTTTTATGTGTGTGAGTGTTTCAATTAATAATTATTCTGAAATCTAGCGATATCTAGAAAGTTATGTGTTTTTTTTTTTATGGGGAAACCTTTAACGGTTTTCTACGTAAAGCATTTTTATGGTCATGGTCGGTATTTCCTCCTGTCACAATAGATATAAATAACATAATAGGTGCTGCTTTACTTCTCTATGTGTTCTACTAGGTACTGGTTCTTTAAAATGTTTTTAAATATTATTATAGATAGCGCTTTTGGTCTACAAAAGGAATTTGCTCACTCTATGCCCCAAGAGGAAATATGTACCTATTAAAAGTGAATGAATTTCGTATTACAAGACTTGTGATTAGTTCAAAGCGTCTTGGATTATTAATTCCAGAGAGAAACTGGCTTAACATGATTTGTTTGAAACGAATAGAGTTTCCATATTCTAGAACTGTTTTAAGTTTAGACAATTCCAGAAGACATCCGTCACACAGTTTCTCCTGAAACGGTTCAATATACTGGACATTTCCTAATAGTTCGAGCGAGTCTAATGCGCTTTGGTTCAAGTTTTTTTAGCAATAGTTTAAACAGAAGTAAAATCTTTAGAAAAAAATTCATAAATAACATTACGTCTGCACAAGTGAATAACACACCAACATTTTTTTTAATATCAGGAAAGAAGCAAAGACAGACGTAAATATCATCTACACGAGAATCTAAAAGGAATAAAGAAATTCTCTATTTTACCAATTTAATCACAATTTTAGAGAAATTTTGTTAATCTTGAACCAAAGAAATCATTTTGACCACCATAATCCAGGTTAATTTAATACAGGCAATACTGTAGTAAATATCGAACGGTTATTACTACTATAGTTAAATTTTTTTAAGATAGACAATTAAGGTTGCAGCAGTTGTCAACTAGGTTTCAAAATCATAGTCCACGTTGATTCAATATAGACGATTAAGGTTGGTATGAAATAGAGACATGGTTCTGATTACAGAAACAAATTAAGGAAAGTAAAGCTATAGTTCTGATTACAGAAACAAGATAACGAAAGTAAAGCTTCGTTCAATTACAGAAACAAAATAAGGAAAGTAAAGCTTGGTTATGATTACGGAAACAGAATAAGGAAAGTAAACTTATGATTCTGTTTAGGGAAACAAAATAAGGAAAGTAAAGCTATGGTTCTGATAACAGATACAAAATAAGGAAAGAAAATAAAGCTATGGGTCTTATTACAGGAACAAAATAAGGAAAGTAAAGCTATGGCTCTAATTACAGAAACAAAATAAGGAAAGTAAAGCAATGACTTTGATTACAGAAACATATAAAAGGAAAGTAAAACTTAGTTATGATTACAGATACAAAATAAGGAAAGAAAGTAAATCTATGTCTCTGATTATAGAAAGAAAATAAGGAAAGTAAAGCCATGGCTCTGATTACAGAAACAAAATAAGAAAAGTAAAGCTATGGTTATGATTGCAGAAACAAAATAAGGAGAGTAAAGCTATGACTAATTAGAGAAACAAAATAATTAAAGCTATAATTCTGATCCAATAATCAAATATAACAAACAGGTTATTAGGTAAACGTGGGAAGTTTGTAATTTCTGATGTTCTTGTAAAACTATACTATGAGCATTATATTTCCATGTTGACTATCATGTTCTCTGTGTTCATTCAGAAGCCTTAGAAGTAGAAGGGTTCTAATGAAGACTGGTGTAGACTCAACAGCTAAACAAATACAGGTTACTGTTGGCAGGTGTGAAAAGATAGTTAGGTTTTAGTGTTTCTTTTACGTAGGTAATCCAGTGGCATGCAAGGACCAGTGGGTTCGGGTAGCATGGATGGAAATGGGATTGATCAAGCTGCATCAGTTATAGAGGTGAGGCCAAGACTGATAGCATGACAAAAAGACAATTCTATCTCTTTATGCTTTTATGTCTTTCTCTCTCTCCCTGACTAGGTTTTTGAAAACATTTATAAATTATTTCCTAACAATAGATAGAATCCAACAGAATAAAACTTAATAGTGACAAAATCTTACACTTACATAAATTATTTATGTAAAGCAGTAGTCACAAAGTACCACAGATATATAAATTGGTAGTCATTAAATACCACAGCTATATAAATCAGTAAACACAAAATACCACAGCTATATAAATCAGGAATCACAAAATACCACAGCTATATATTTCAGTAGATTGAAAATACTACAGCTATGTAAATCAGTAATCACAAAATACCACAGATATATAAATCAGGAATCACAAAATACCATTGTTATATAAATCAGGAATTACAAAATACCACAGATATATAAATCAGGATTCACAAAATACCATTGTTATATAAATCAGGAATCACAAAATACCACAGTTTATAAATCAGGAATCACAAAATTCTAGAGCTATATATATCAGGAATAACAAAATACAACAGATATATATATATATCAGTAGTTAGAAAATACTACAGATATATAAATCAGTAGTCACAAAGTACCACAGATCTAAAATTCAGTAGTCACAAAATACCACTGCTACACACATCAGGAATACCAAAATACCACAGATATATAAATCAGGAATCACAAAATACCACAGTTATATACGTCAGGAATCACAAAATAACAGTTACATAAATCAGGAATCACAAAATATCACAGGTATATATATATATAAGTAGTTAGAAAATACTACAGCTATATAAATCAGGAGTCACAAAATACCACAGTTATATATTTCAGTAGTTAGAAAATATTACAACTATATAAATCAGGAATAACAAGATACCACAAATATATATATATATATCAGTTGTTATAAAATACTACAGCTATATAAGTCAATAATCGCAAAATACCACAGCTACATAAATCTGGAATAACAAAATACCACAGATATATAAATCAGGAATCACAAAATACCACAGTTATATGAATCTGGAATAACAAAGTACCACAGATATATAAATCAAGAATCACAAAATACCACATTTATATAAATCACGAATCACTAAATTCTACAGCTATATGTATCAAGAAACACAATATACTACAGTTATATAAATCAGGAATCACAAAATTCTTGAGCTATATATATAAGGAATCACAAAATACGACAGATATATACACTGTGGTATCGTGTGATTCCTGATTTATGTGGCTGTAATATTTTCTAACCACTGAAATATATATCTGTGGTATTTTGTGACTCCTCATTTATATAGCTGTAGTACTTTCTAACTGCTGATATACACTGCTGGCCAAAATCTTAAGGCCAATTAACATAAAGAAAAAATATGCATTATGCGCTCTTAGACTCAATCACTTATTTGAGTAGAGCTTCAAAAGATGAAAATAAGAAAAGGGAAAATAAAAATAAAATCTTTTTAGCATTTAATGGGGAAAATGTGAACACTATGAAATTAGCCTAAACTGGTCAAAAGTTTAAGGCCATACCAAAAAGAAGACCTAAACAGGGTAGGAAATGCCCAATAAGAGGTCTCAGTAGTGAGTTGCATGGCCGTCATTGCGAATAACTTCAAATATTCACTCTGGCATGGTCGATATAAGCGTTTGCAGGTGGCTGGCTGGAATATTATTTCAAGTGGTGAAGATGGCTTCACGAAGATCATGCACTGTTTGGAATTGACGTCCATTTCTATAGACTTCCCTTGCCATCCACCTCCAAACATTTTCAATAAGGTTCAGTTCGGGCGAACACGCTGGATGGCCCAAAAGAATCACGTTATTCGCCATGAAAACTTCCTTCGTTTTTCGGGCATTGTGGATTGCAGCGTTGTCCTGCTGAAAGAACCAGTCATTTTCACACAAGCGAGAGCCTTCATTCAATAAGGATGCTTTCTCCAACATGCCAATGTCGCCAGCTGCTGTGTGACGCCCATGTATAACCTGAAGTTCCATTGTTCCATGGAAGGAGAAAGCACCCCAGATCATGATAGAACCTCCTCCACTGTGTCGTGTAGAAAATGTCTCCGGTGGGATATCCTTATCGTGCCAGTAACGCTGAAAGCCATCTGGACCATTCAGGTTAATTTTTTTCTCATCAGGGAACAAAACCTTCGTCCACTTTTCTACGTCCCATGTTTGGTGCTTCTCAGCAAAGTTTAACCGAGCTGTTTGGTGGTGTGGAAGGAGGCGTGGCCTTTAAAGACGTTTACGTTTTTTAAAGCCTTTCTCTCACAGATGCTGTCTTATTGTTCTTGAGCTGCATTCTGCATCCGTAAGGCCTTAATGTGGTTCGACGATCGTCTGGTGTCTTTCCGGACAACCCGTCGAATCCTCCTGCTCAACGCCGGCGAAATTTTCTTGAGCCGACCACTTGAAATTATAGTTATGTGTCCCTTAGGGTCTTTTAACAAATTTGCAACAACAGTTTTACTCCGCCCAATCTTACCAGCGATGGCACGTTGAGAGAAACCTTGCTTTTGCAGCTCCACAATTCTGCCACGTTCAAACTCTGTCAACTTTTTAGCCTTTGCCATGTTTTAACCCAATGTAACACATGAGATGTCAGTGGGAGATGTTGACAACGTTAATGCTTGAACACAAATGACTAAATTTCGTTACGTATTTACCGATGAACGCTTCCTTTCAGTATGGTCTCAAACTTTTGACCAGCTGGTATTTAGGCTAATTTCATAGTATTCACATTTTCCCAAATAAATGTTAAAATATTTTTTCCTCTTCTTACTTTTATCTTTCGAAGCTTTACTCAAATAAGTGGTTCAGTCTAGCAATGCAAAATACATATTTTTATTTATGTTCATTGACCTTAAGATTTTGCTAGCAGGGTATATCAGTAGTTAGAAAATACTACACCTATATAAATCAGGATTCACAAAATACCACAGATATATTTTTCAGTAGCTAGAAAATAATACATCTATATAAATCGGGAATCACAATATACTACAGTTATATAAATCAGGCATCATAAAATTCTAGAGCTATGTATATCAGGAATTAAAAATACCACAGTTATATAAATCAAGAATCACAAAATACCACAGTTACATAAATCAAGAATCACAAAATACCACAGTTACATAAATCAAGAATCATGAATCATGAAACATCCAAGTTATATAATTCGGGAACAACAAACTACCACAACTCTATAAATCAGTAATCACAAAACATCACAGCTACATAAATCAGAAATCACAAAATGTCACTGTTATATAAATCAGGAATTAGAGAATACTATACATATATATGTATCAGTTGTTCCAACATACCACAGTTAAATAAATCAAGAATCACAAAATACCACAGTTATATAAACCAGGAATTACAAAATACCAGAGTTATAGAATTCAGAAATCAGAAAATGCCACAGCTATATAAATAAGGAATCACGAAATATCAGTAGTTAGAAAATACTACAGCTATGTAGATCAGGAATCATGAAATACCACAGCTACATAAATCAGAAATCTTAAAATGTCACTGTTATATAAATCAGGAATTAGAAAATACTATATACATATGTGTCAGTTGTTTTAAAATACCATAGCTATAGAAATCAAGGATCAGATACTACCATAGTTATATAAATGAATAATCACAAAATACCTTAGGTATATGAATCAGAATTCAGAAAATACCCAAGCTATATAAATTAGGTTTCACAAAATACCTCTGTTATATAAATGAAGAATTACAAAATTCCAGATATAGATATCAGTAGTTTCAAAATATTACAGCTATATAAATCTGGAATAACAAATAGCACAGTTATATAAATCAGGAATCACAAAATACGACAGGTATGTGAATGAGGAATCAACAAATACCGGGGCTATATAAATCAGGTATTATAAAATACCACAGATATATATATCAGTAGTTACAAAATACTACAGCTATAAAGACCAGAAATTACTAAATATCATAGCTATATTAATCAGTAATCACAAAATACCATTGTTGTATAACTCAGAAATCACAAAATTCTAGAGCTATGTATATCAGGAATCACAAAATACCACAGTTATATAATTCAAGAATCAAAAATACCAGAGCGATATAAATCAGGAATCACAAAATATCACAGCTACATAAATCTGGAAGCACTAAATACCAAAGTTATATAAATCAGATATCACAGAAAGACAATGTAATATACATCAGGAATCACAAAATACTACAGATATAAATAGCAGTAGTTACAAAATACCACAGCTAAATAAATCAGGAATCAGAAAATACTACAGTTGTATAAATCAGGATATATAAAATGCCACAGTTGTATAAATCAGTTATCCCAAAATGCCACAGATATAAATATCAGTAGTTAGAAATTACTACGTCAACAGAAAATCAGGAATCACAATACACCACCACTATATAAATCAGGAATGAAAAAATACTACAGATATACATATATATCAGTAGTTACAAAATACCACAGCCATATAAATCTGGAATAACAAATAGCACAGTTATATAAATGAGGAATCAAAAAATACCATGGATATATACATGTAAAGTTAGAAAATACCACAGCGAAATAAATAAGATATCACAAAATACCACTGTTCTATAAATCAGAAAGCACAAAATATCACTGGTATATAAATCAGGAATTACAAAACAGACAACTACATAAGTTAGGAATCACAAAACACCACAGACATATAAATCAGGAATCACAAAATACAGAGTTTTATAAATGATCATACACAAAGTACAACAAATATATATGAGAGTAGCTACAAAATTCCACAGCTATATAAACCAGGAAACACAAAATACCAGAGTTATGGAATTCAAGAATCAAAAAATGCCACAGCTGCATAAATCAGCAATCAGAAAATGCCACAGATATAGATATCAGTAGTTAGAAAATACTACAACTATGCAAATTAGGAATGACAATATACGAGAGATAGACAAATCAATAACCACAAAATGCCACAGTTATATAAATCTGGAAACACAAAATACCATACCTATAAAAACCAGGAATCACAAAATACTACAGGTATATGAATCAGAAATCCTAAAATGCCACAACTATATATTTAAGGAATCACAAAATACCACAGTTTTATAAATGAGGAATCACAAAATATGACGAATATATATATCAGTAGTTAGGAAGTACCACAGCTTTGTAAATCAGTAATCACAAAACACCACAGTCATATGAATGTGAAGTCTCAAAATACCACAACTGTAGGAATCAAAAATCACAAAATACCACAGATATACAAATCAGTAGTTAGAAAACAGTAAAATTATAGAAATCAGGAATCAAAATACCACATCTACATAAATCATGAATCACAAAATACCAGATATATATATATATACTCTTCAAAAAAAGAAACGCAAAAGGCAAAATTTGAGACAAATTGTTAACAAGTTTATTCCGGGTAGTTCTGTATGACATGTCTGAAACTTTGCACACTGCTGAACATCCAAAGTCTGCAAAGGCGAAGTCCACGTTCACTAGTTGAAGTTTAACGTCACTCAACGTCAATAATGAGTATGCCCCCCGTGCGCGTCAATAACTGTTTGGCATCTCCTGCCCATGAATCACATCATGTGGAATGGCTGTCCACTCAGCCTGAAAAATTGCTGCAAGCTGAGGTAGAGTCTGCGGTTGAGGTTGTCGCCATCGCAGACGTCGGTCCAACTCGTCCCAAAGATGTTTGATGGGGTTTAAATCTGGTGATTAGGAGGGCCAGGGAAGAACGTTGATGTTGTGGTGTCTCAAAAAGACAGTGGTGAGTCGGGCTGTGTGAGGACGGGCGTTGTCATGTTGAAAAACGTCGTTGACGTTCACCATGATGGGTTGCACATGGGGCCTAAGAATCTCGTCGACGGTTGCGTACGGTCTGATCGGAAATCCTACGCAGTCCTGGTATGGGTGAGGCAGTAGACGTCGCAGTGGTGGTCCTATCCCAAAGGTGACGTAACCGGATGTAGCGATCTTGTGCAGGCGTGGTCACACGAGGTCTGCCAGATCGTGGACGGTCACGAGTTGATCCATGTTGTTGGTGACGATTCCATAGCCTTGTGATGGTGCTTCGGTGGACATTCACAGCTCTGGCAACATCTGATCGAGATTCGCCTGCTTCAAAGCGACCAATGGCGTTGTTGCGTTGTGATAACGTCAGTCTTGGCGTAACTGTATTGCGTGTCGGTGGCTTAACACTGAGCTATGGAAACCGAGAACCCGTCACTTTTATAGGGATTTTGCACATGTTGCACTTGCAGAACATGCAGATCTCTCAAAAAACTTTATTGGACATGCATGCGAAAAATCCGATGTTTTTCTCCGTTTTCAAAGTGCACAACTTTTATTGTCATTTTGGTCTGACAATCAGTGCCTTAACACGTGTAACATCACATACTCTGAGCTTGTAACGTTGTTACATATATTTCTCTTTAAAATGAAAAAATATCTCTTTTGCGTTTCTTTTTTTGAAGAGTATATATATATATATATATATATATATATATGTATAACAGTAGTCAGAAAGTACTTCATAAATATAAATGAGGAATCACAAAATCCCACTGTTATATAAATTAGGAATCACAAAATGCCAAAGTTTTATAAATGAGGAATCACAAAATATCATAACTATATAAATCCGTAATCGCAAAATACGACAGATACATGTATCAGTAGTTGGAAAATATTACAGCTATATAAATCAGAAATCACAAAACTACCATAGCTATAGAAATCAGGAATCAGAAAATACCACAATTATATAAATGAATAATCACAAAATACCTCAGGTATATGAATCAGAATTAAGAAAATACCCCAGCTATATAAATTAGGTATCACAAAATAACTCTGTTATATAAATGAGGAATTACAAAATACCAGATATATATATATCATTAGTTTCAAAATACTGCAACTATATAAGTCAGAAATCACAAAATACCACAGCTGTATAAATCAGGTATCACAAAATATCACAGGTATATGAATCTGGAATCACAAAATACCACAGATATACATATGAGTAGTTACAAAATACTACAGCTATATAAACTAGGAATCATAAAATACCACAGCTATATAAATCAGTTATCATAAAATACCACAGATATATAAATCAGTTATCATAAAATACCACAGCTATATGAATCAGGATTCACAAAATATCACAGTTATATAAATCAGGAATCACAAAATACCACAGCTGTATAAATCAGGTATCACAAAATATCACAGGTATATGAATCTGGAATCACAAAATACCACAGATATACATATGAGTAGTTACAAAATACTTCAGCTGTATAAATCAATAATTAGAAAACACCACAGATATATGAATCAGGAATCACAAAATACCACAATTATATGAATCAACTGTAACCAAATAACACAGATTCAGAAATCAGTTGTCACAAAATATCCTAGTTATATTAATAAGTATTCGCCAAAGGTGCAAAGGTGAGTATAATCACAATTTTAAAGACCAGTTTAATATACAAAGATCACAGTTATAAATATTAGTGTAGTTATGAAATATTACAATTATAAACTTCAATACTTACAAAAGATCTAACCTGTAAATACCGCGAGTTACAAATCACTGTAATCAATTGTATGTATTTTTTGTTCCTTTATCAGGCTGCAGGTTACTTTATTTATGTTCGCAACATTTGGATTAATATAATTTTATCACTTTTTGGTATTTGTTTCTGTTGTCAAATATTACAACTGGTTTAAACTGCATCATGTAAAAAGTTAAGAATCGCTAGAGACTAGAATTTGCAGCATTTATGATTTTTTTGGATGTACAGTTGTCTGTATTTAAAGTTTTCTCAATTGAAAGTTGAAATTTGAGATGTATATAAAAGAAGTTGGGGATAGATGTTTCTGTCCATCTGTGTCAAAACTTCACAGTTAAATTTTGAAAATGAATGTGTCCTAGCTCTCAAAACTCATAACATCTATGCTTTGTCTTCATAAAGTATCTTTAAATTATAGAGAAGGGGATCTAGCTAATTGAAATAAATGTAGTCCCAAGTTCTTGGAAAAACAAAACGTAACATATTGGGAATTGTAACCAGCTGGCAGTGAAGATATTGGCCAACTGGCAGTTGAGATGTTGACCAACTAATAGTTGAGATATTGACTAATTGGTACTGTAGATGTTGACCAACAAACAGTGGAGATGTTGATCAACTGGTAGTGGAGATGTTGATCAACTGGTTGTGGAGATGTTGACTAACTGGTACATAATATGTTGATGAACTGGTACTGGAGATGTTGACCAACTAACAGTAGCAATGTTGACTAACTGGTACATAATATGTTGATGAACTGGTACTGGAGATGTTGACCAACTAACAGTAGCAATGTTAACTTACTGGTACACGAAATGTTGATGAACTGGTACTGGAGATGTTGACCAACTAACAGTAGCAATGTTAACTTACTGGTACACGAAATGTTGATGAACTGGTACTGGAGATGTTGACCAACTAACAGTAGCAATGTTGACTAACTGGTACACGAAATGTTGATGAACTGGTACTGGAGATGTTGACCAACTAACAGTAGCAATGTTGACTAACTGGTACACGAAATGTTGATGAACTGGTACTGGAGATGTTGGTCAACTAGTACTAGAAGTTTCTAACCATGTAATTTGGTATGTTAAACCCTGGAACTCATAGCCTGCTCTCGACACTGTGTGGTGCTGGTTTCAGAGAAAGCCAAGAACAGAAATGTAATGTGAAAAGGTGGAAAGCTTACTTTACACTGAAAACGTTAAATTGACCCATTTCAAACCACAATCACAAGTTAGAGGGTTTCCTTATGTTGGGGCCATTGATTAAGAGCCAAAAAATAACCACTTATAGGAGTTGCATCAGAGTTTGGTGATGTGGATTGTTTTCAGGTTCCTTTAAAATTTCTTTATATAAAAAAGAGACAAATATGGCAAGTTTCATTAAATTAAAAATTGTTAATGAACAGTTGGGCCGATGATAATGAAGTAGTGGGGAGTCAATAATATACTTGAAGGGTGATGATAATGAATGAATATTCCTTTCAACTTATGTCTTAGTGCTATGGAAATGTTTCAAGACAATAAAATAAAACTTTAAAAAAATAATTACTGTCTTTTGTGACAATATTATTCTGATTCTGACCGTATTAATAACTGTACTCAGGCTATAAATGCTCTGGAAGAAAGTGTATATTTCTCGTGAGACTGTCTTTCTGAACAGAACATCTGATGAAATTTTTGCTGTTTGATATTGAAAACTACAGTTTTCACCAGTTTTATGGACAACATGTCAGTCACGTGACTGTTATGCTTGTTCGTTAGTCTTCATGGTTTTTAAGAAATTGCAAATGTTTGTTAAGTAAAAAACACGGGTATGATATATTGTTCCTACAAATAAGGGTTTGAAGATATTACTGTGCCAGTTGCTAAAACCAAACAAATCTTGATTTGAACAAATAAAGGAATAAGTTGCAACAGAAAACTCGATATTTATTTGCCCATTATTTAATGAAAACAAAGAGCTTAGCAAAACGTTTAAACAATGCTGGAGTATTTAACGGGCCTGGCATGGTCAGGTCCTCATGGCGCTCGACTAGTAATACGAGAGTTGCGGATTCGAATCCCTGTCACTCGAACCTTGGTAGCCCTTTCGGCCATGGGGCGTTATAATGTTATGGCCAAACCCACTATTCGTTGGTAAGAGAGTAGCCCAATAGTTGGCGGTGAGTGATGATGACTAGCTGCGTACTCTCTAGTCTTGCGTTGCTAAATATGCCTTATCACAGTTAGGGGTCTGCTGACATCATGGCGCGATGATGTGTGTGCTATTTGCAGCGAGCGCGCGTGTTTCCAGGATGTACGGGCAAACAAACGGGTTGTTTGACTGACAGAATGGCACATGCAGGATCGTTTTTGAGAATAAAATTGTTGGGAGAGGATGTTCCAGGATCAAAGTTTTGTTATGAAGATGTAGATTAACTTTTAAATACTCAGCTGAAAAGATGGTTGTGATATCGTCGGCTCCCAGTCACGGGAAATTGCGCGATTTTGTTAGAAAGGTAAGGCGGCTTTATCAATGTTTTTTATTTATTTTTTTATTCACACGAGTTAATTTCATTTTTTTTATCATTCTATGTAACGTTAAAAACATATTCCCAATGTAAAGAAAGTAGTCTGTTTTCATGTGATTATATACCCATATATATATTATACACAGGTATAAGTAAGTGAATTGTACGGAATTGTGTTAGCTCGCATTTGTAGCTGTTTCACAATAGAATTTCCGTCCTTTAGGCCCAAACTCACTGTTAATTTCGGAAATTGTTTCGTATACTAGTACATTGTATATTCAAAACCCATTTCTCTTGAAAGAATGAATGTAATTACTGGGATATCATTTGATATCATAAAACACTGAACAATAAAAATACATTAGTTCATCTACGCTTATCTTTTTAATTCCTACCTAGTATAGTGGGTTGTACACGATGAGAACTAAGATTTTCCTCATTGATAAAAGGCTAGATGACAGAGAAACACGGGCTATAAATGGATCCGTAGTTTTCATAGACGATATTTGATTAGGGAGTGTTTCACCGTGTGGGTATTTGGGTATTCATGTTCAATACCCAGGAGGGTCAGGTACATTAGACCTCTTCTTTACGGGTCTTTTTTTTGCTGTCGATGTCAAGATGAAACTTGATTAGGGAGTATGAAACCCAACTATGTTTTTGAATCTCCCACTGTTGTTACTGGGAAAGTTTGCCCGGTTTTTTCCGGTTTCTATTCACGCATGTGCACTGGTGCACTACATCATGATCTAAAAATAGCATAAATCCACAACCTTGATAAAGTCTGTTAGCCTTCGTGTAGCTTTGTGCGAAATTAAAAAAAAACGTATATTAACGTACGCAGACAGGAGAAAAATACAAAAATATATATATATATATGAAAATACAAAAAAAAATTAAATGAAGAAAAAAAACAAGAGAAATAATAAAATGAAGAAAAAAAAACAAAAAAACTTCTTGTTCGTCCATGCATGGACTGAGCCCTGAAATGGGCCTGAGTATGATGTTATACTTTTACTCTGGCCCAAAGCTTAAAAAAAAAAACCCTAAAGACAGACGCTATAATCGTTCGGGAGGGAGGAAGAGGTCAAATGTACCTGACCCTCCTGGGTATTTAACATCAATACCCAAATACCGACACAGTGGAACGTCCGTAGACAGGAGGAAGAGGTCGCGTGCACCTGACCCTAATGGGTATTCAAAGATTAACCTACCCAAATACCCACACAGAAGAAGCGAAGCGTAGATAGACACGGCATAAAACAAATATTCTAGTACGCTGACTTAAAATATGTAGAAACCTTGTGTAAAATTACTTTTATAAGGTACTGATATCAAGATATTGACGAAATGTCTATACACGACGTAAAATTCCTTTCTAAAATGCTGACATCAAAGAATGTAGACGCAAGATATACAATTACTTTTACAAAATATTGGTATTAAAGTACATAGACACTCGATTAAAATTATTCTAAAATACTGATGTTAAAGTATGTAGACACAACATATACAATTACTTTTATAAAATATTGACATTAAGACATATAGACACACGATTAAAATTACTAAAATACTGACATTAAAATGGTATAAACACAAGATATACAATTACTTTTACAAATTGTTGGCATTAAGACATATAGACACACGATTAAAATTACTTTCTAAGATGTTGATTTTTTTTAAATATAACATCATATTTCTGATACTGATATCAAAATTGGTATAGTGACGTTACGATACTAATTTTAATCAAGTTTTGTGTAGCGACGTCACTAAATTAATATTTTTCCAGACTTGAGTGGCGACGTTACGAAACTAATCATTCCAATGTTTTATAACGGTATTAAAAGGTTCTGTTAGACATCGTCGTAGTGTTTTATAAAGTAAAAGACGTTATTTAAAAGGTTCTTTTTGGCATAATTCCAGCGTCTTATAATGTAAATAATCTTAATAAGAAAGTCGTTTTGGCATCATTCTTGTGTTTTATTCGGTAAATAATATTATTACGATGTTCCTTTTTGGTATCATTCTAGTGTACTTTGAAATTCCATACTTATGATTGTCCTGTTTTGTACAGAAGAATCAGATAGCAGAAGTACATTTGATTCACCAACTTTATCAAAAGCTTTATGGCCTGGACAGGAATCTCCAACAGCAACAGAAGGAGTTGGATGCGATTCGTCAACAGCTACTGGGCTCTGGGGCTCATCAGCATCCAATTGTTCAGGAGTTGTTTCAACAAATTTATGTTTCCAAGGTTACTTTGTTATTAACTTTCAGTTTGTTTCAGCATGGAACTGACTCAACGTATTCTTTGTTTTACAAAATATTAAGTGGGCTCTAACTTAAAAATTCTATATAAAGCCAATTATTTCTGCTTCTAATATTATAATTAATAATATGCACTGTTTCATAGTCCAGTCGTTTTTCTTTTCCATGTAATTTTCTGCTAGGAAAATTGTGCATGCTTAAATTCAGGTAACTTAATGGACAAATATAGAGATCCCAATAAGTTGCTGTTAGATTCATGGTTAAATTGAAGTAAGTAAGGGGCAAATCCACCTGTCCTGAATAAAGTGTCGCTAGATAAACTAATGACATGGGTATCCCTGAAAATTCTAAAGAAAACTCACTACATACAAGATAAACTAATGACATGGGTATCCCTGAAAATTCTAAAGGAAACTCACTACATACAAGATAAACTAATGACATAGGTATCCCTGAAAATTCTAAAGAAAACTCACTACATACAAGATAAACTAATGACATGGGTATCCCTGAAAATTCTAAAGGAAACTCACTACATACAAGATAAACTAATGACATGGGTATCCCTGAAAATTCTAAAGGAGACCCACTACATACAAGATAAACTAATGACATGGGTATCCCTGAAAATTCTAAAGGAAACTCACTACATACAAGATAAACTAATGACATGGGTCTCCCTGAAAATTCTAAAGGAGACCCACTACATACAAGAGTGAATTGTTTTACATTATAATGTAAGAACAAAATGGCATTGTTTTGTTAAATACAAATAACTCAAATGTTTTTACATATTTGTGTTGGAACTACTTTTATAAACTATAGGATTAATTTCCACAAATGGAACTACCTGAGTATGGGAGTTCTCAGATGGAGTAACAGTAGGTTGAGAATAACTTAAATTTGATAAATTTTCATCAAGTAATTCCTATATCTTGAAATTCAGTTCATGTGTTATTATTAACATAAGTTTTTAGCTGGTCTGATGTCAAGAAGTTCACAATGGTTTGCTGAATGTTTGTACACTATTTCTCTATATTATTTGCCCCTATATTCAAATTGTATTTCCTTTTCTAGCAGCAAGTTAACCAACAGAGCCAAGAACTAAGGAAGATAAGAACTGAGCTACAAACTAAACTAGAAATCATTCAAATGAAGTGGTCCAGTAGCCTTCGAGAACTGTTTCATTACGGTCTATCTAGAAGCGATTGTGATCTCTCAGAAACTGGAATCACTAGAACTCCATCCTGCTTTTCCAAGTTTACTCAAAGTGACAGCATAGGGTATGAGTTGTTTGTCCAATCACAGTTTTCTTCTGATCAAGAAATCTGTGGGGCAGTAATATTTCCTTTCCCCAGGTACTAAGTAATGTGACTGTAAACTGTGACCAACCTACAAACCTGGAACAAGGTCCCATTTACCATTCTGCAGAAAAGCAGCAGTCTTTTCCAAGCACGACAGATTACCACTCAAATAGCTCAGAAGTATCTCAATTTTCATCTCACACCTTCTGTTCCATGTATCTTCCAAGAAGCCAGGATCAGCATCCATTTCTGTTGCAGCCATCCAGTACATGTGACCCACAGGAACTCAGCCAGCTTCCTGTAGGCTACCTGTTGGATGACAGTTCCCAGTCTCCTGATAGTCTTTTCACACATTCTAGTTTGTACACTGGAGAATTTGCCAGTAATTGTTGAAATTACTTTTAGGTTGATTGAATGACAGATAACTTTGATAAGTGGTTTTGAATGAGTTACAGTGTTAAAATCTCATATAATTTATACTATGTTTTCAAGAAACTGTTTCAGTTTCCATCTCTCTTTTTTTGTCACCTAACATTATGACTTACAAACTTTTCATTTGTTACTTCAGCTGCTGTTGGATTAATTGTATAAAACAAGTTAATATTTAAACATTTATAGCATTAAATATAAGTAATATATTGTTTTAAAATCCATAAAAACAGTTTTATTGCTTGTTACATGACAACTGTTGTTAAAATAATGATATTTAATATGGAATTAAACAAGTGTTATGTACAGTTTATACTGTATTGGGTTCTATATACTAATACTGTGTTATATAGTACTGTATTATGTGATGTATCTTGGAAGTGTACTATTTGTACTGTATTGGGTACCATATACTAATACTGTGTTACATAGTGATGTATTATGTGATGTATCTTGGAAGTGTACTATTTGTACTGTATTGGGTACTATATACTAATACTGTGTTATATAGTACTCTATTGTGTGATGTATCTTGGAAGTGTACAATTTGTACTGTACTGGGTTCTATATACTAATACTGTGTTATATAGTGATGTATCTTGGAAGTGTACAATTTGTACTGTACTGGGTTCTATATACTAATACTGTGTTATATAGTACTCTATTGTGTGATGTATCTTGGAAGTGTACAATTTGTACTGTATTGGGTACTATATACTACTACTGTATTATATAGTGATGTATCTTGGAAGTGTACTATTTGTACTGTATTGGGTACTATATATTACTACTGTGTTATATAGTAATGTATATAGTGATGTATCTTGGAAGTGTGCAGGTTTATTGTATTAATACTGTATTTCATCATATACTGTATTTTTAAGAGTTTCAAGTTTGTTACATTGAGAGTTGTTTTTTATTCACTCCATGTGTTACTGTGACTGACTGACTTCACAGTAATAGTGAATACTTAAATACATGTACCTGCATTTAGTATTTGTATTGATCAAATTACAGTAGCAAATGTAACTAGAAAATAAAATGAATAAGCTGGGGTTCTGTACTCTATAGATTTGTATATCTTTGTGTTCATTAGTCTATATTATATTTTTATAATATAAGCAAGTCCAAACATGCTCTCTGAAGGCTGATATTTTCTACAATGTGTTGCAGTGTACAAATAAACTAACTCATTAAATCAAAATAGAAATAAACATGAAAATGTTGTCATCATTCTTATTAATTATATTTACAGAATTACATTACATTTAGTTTAGATTTATGTGACACACAATATATTTAAAACATGTTATTTCCTCTTCTGCAGAAGCTTGTGTTGCACAGTAATTTTTTTTTGTTTTCCCTGTAATATGACTGATGTAAATTACAGGCAAGAATTTCATAATGCCAGGTTTATATGTTGTGGTTATACAACTTTCTTTAAAATAAATTAACATCATGGTTACACAGAATAAATGTTAAATTACATTAATGAAGAACCTTCACCAATTTGACTTATACATATTTCCCAGTTGTTTACAGAATGTATATATACTATACTAACTGTTGTTTACAAAACCTGTATGTACTATACTAACTGTTGTTTACAAAACCTGTATGTACTATACTAACTGTTGTTTACAGAACCTGTATGTACTATACTAACTGTTGTTTACAAAACCTGTATGTACTATACTAACTGTTGTTTACAAAACCTGTATGTACTATACTAACTGTTGTTTACAGAACCTGTATGTACTATACTAACTGTTGTTTACAAAACCTGTATGTACTATACTAACTGTTGTTTCCAGAACCTGTATGTACTATACTAACTGTTGTTTACAGAACCTGTATGTACTATACTAACTGTTGTTTCCAGAACCTGTATGTACTATACTAACTGTTGTTTACAAAACCTGTATGTACTATACTAACTGTTGTTTACAGAACCTGTATGTACTATACTAACTGTTGTTTACAAAACTTGTATATATTATACTAACTGTTGTTTACAAAACCTGCATATACTATACTAACTGTTGTTTACAAAACCTGCATATACTATACTAACTGTTGTTTACAAAACCTGTATATACTATACTAACTGTTGTTTACAAAACCTGTATGTACTATACTAACTGTTGTTTACAGAACCTGTATGTACTATACTAACTGTTGTTTACAGAACCTGTATGTACCATACTAACTGTTGTTTACAGAACCTGTATGTACCATACTAACTGTTGTTTACAGAACCTCTGTGTACTATACTAACTGTTGTTTACAAAACCTGTATGTACTATACTAACTGTTGTTTACAAAACTGTATGTACAATACTAACTGTTGTTTACAGAACCTGTATATACTATACTAACTGTTGTTTACAAAACCTGTGTGTACTATACTAACTGTTGTTAATTATTATTAATCTGCCTAATTAATTTGTTGCAGATCTAGGAGGTTGATCCATTTCTTTTTTTTTCTGGATTTGAAGCTATATTCCAGGGTTGAAGTTCTGAAGAAATATATACCAAGAAGATTACAGTAGTAACACTATAGATTCAACTGTAAAACACTATAGAGTCCAGTGTAAAACACTGTAGAGTCCATTGTAAAACACCATGGAGTCCACTGTAAAACACTATGGAGGCCACTGTAAAACACTATAGAGTCCATTGTAAAACACTATGGAGTTCACTGTAAAACACTATAGATTCCAGTGATAGAGTGTTTCCTAAAATAAAATAAAATCACCTTTTTTATGTTCAGTTAATATGAACATAGATTAGCAAACAGTGCATCTGAAAACATATTCAGAAGAGTAATTAATACATTTGTATCACAAACACATGAAATATGTATCCATTCATGTCTTTATACTGATTTTAAAGAAGGGTAGAAGCAATACTAAAAACAGAACACAAGTATATAACACCAAACATTAAGTTATCTCAATACGCAGTTAGTGGACATTGTAATAACAGTATAAGAGTACATTTAGATACGTGAAACGGTAATACATATCACTACACAGATAGTGGACATTGTAATAACAGTTTAAGAGTACATTTAGATATGTGAAATGGTAATACATCTCACTACACAGATAGTGGACATTGTAATAACAGTATAAGAGTACATTTAGTAACTTGAAATGGTAATACATCTCACTACACAGATAGTGGACATTGTAATAACAGTATAAGAGTACATTTAGTAACGTAAAATTGTAATACATCTCACTACACAGATAGTGGACATTGTAATAACAGTATAAGAGTACATTTAGTAACGTAAAATTGTAATACATCTCACTACACAGATAGTGGACATTGTAATAACAGTATAAGAGTACATTTAGTAACTTGAAATGGTAATATATCTCACTACACAGATAGTGGACATTGTAATAACAGTATAAGAGTACATTTAGTAACTTGAAATGGTAATACATCTCACTACACAGATAGTGGACATTGTAATAACAGTATAAGAGTACATTTAGTAACGTAAAATTGTAATACATCTCACTACACAGATAGTGGACATTGTAATAACAGTATAAGAGTACATTTAGTAACTTGAAATGGTAATACATCTCACTACACAGATAGTGGACATTGTAATAACAGTATAAGAGTACATTTAGTAACGTAAAATTGTAATACATCTCACTACACAGATAGTGGACATTGTAATAACAGTATAAGAGTACATTTAGTAACGTGAAATGGTAATACATCTCACTACACAGATAGTGGACATTGTAATAACAGTATAAGAGACATAGTATAAGAGACACAGTATAAGATAGTGGACATTGCTATAAGAGAAACATACACACAATATATCTTTTAAATCTTCTCTTTAGTTCCTTTCTCTTACGTCTTTTAACTTTCTATACTTCTATTCTTGGCCTTTTTTTCTTTTTTTTTCTTCATCCTTTAATTTTTATCTTTTCCGTGTTGACTCTTTTAATTGCTGTGTTATATACATTAAAGTTTCGATTTCAAGCTGTGATTGTGTTGTTATTTGGAAACTTTAGTAAAAGTTCTGTTTTATTTTCACGAACATAAACTCACTTCTGACGTAAGTGTTGTATCATAGTAACTATTTTATCATTGGGTGGGTCCTTTGAATTATTTAGTAAAATGATTGCTATGTCCATGCTAAGTAATGATAACGAATTAAAATATATTTCGTCAAGAAGTTTAAGTGATGTTTGGCACAAGTTAGATTTCTTTGTAGGCCTAACTTCAAAAGAGTTCAATTTTCGATTAATGTTAACAAGAACTTGTGGAAACCAACTTGTTTAGCTTACGTAATTTCTGTCACAAAAACACTAATCCTTATCATTTAACTCCAACTAGCACTTATCTAACTCAGTTAATAACCCACAGCTTTATTTTATTAAACAAATAATTCGCTAATTGATGTTTATATTATTACTTTCGTACTTAGTAAAGGAGGATTTTAGATCATGATACAATGACTAGCTCTTTCTGGCATAAAATTAAAATATATCTTAAAATGAAATTAACTTTTTTTCTCGAACATGTTTTATGAGAAACCTGCATATATACAGAACAAATTGTAATTTAAAAATAAACACTATAATATTATGAAAAGTTAGAAACGTTAGTATATTTAAATAACAATTTTAACGTTATATCCTTACGATAGTTGTTGATGTATAATTTCAAAGTGAACAACACATGTATTTTCATAACAATATTGTGAGCGGTTTTTAACTTTTTTCTTTCGTGTCTCATTCAGGGATGGATACAGAGGGGAGATGGGGGGATGCATCCCTTCATTGGCCATACCAAAATTGTGTAGGTTAATGGAAAATAAGAAATATAAAGTACTGATCATCTCAATTAAAATATTTTTGTTGTATGTTTACTTGTATCATGTTATTTAGGAATATATGAAAGTTCATTGTCACATGCACTATGCTGTGTGATTCAGTACAGTGCTGTACGATTACTTGTAACTTGATATTTCAGAATAAAATCAATAAATGAGACTTCATAGTCATATATGTTTCTTTTCTTTGTTTCTAAATTAATTCCATGAAACTTACGTTGCAGTAGCAAGGAAAAGTTTACTTGGGGTCGGGTTTAAGTCACTGTTACTTAGTCGATCACCCCCCAAAAAAAAAAAAAAAAAAAAATCCTGTATCCACCACTGGTCTCATTCATTCTTATATCTTGATAATTTTATTTTACTAACAAGGTGGTTCACCTTTGGAATAGGTTGCCTTCAGGTGTTGTACTGGCAGTAAATTTAAATGAGTTTAAGAAAAAAGCTTGATACTAATATGTGTGATAATTGCTGGCTTTAAATTTCATAAGTTAATTTAGTTTAGAATCTCAAACAGCCGAAACTGACCAATGGATCCCATATTGTCCCACCACTTATGTTATCATTGACGTCATTGCATAGAGTTTTGTTTGTTTTGAATTTTGCGCAAAGCTACTCGAGGGCTATCTGCGCTAGCCGTCCCACCGCCAACTCTTGGGCTACTCTTTTACCAACGAATAGTGAGATTGACCGTAACATTATAACGCTCCCACGGCTGAAAGGGCGATCATGTTTGGTGCGACCGGGATTCGAACCCGCGACCTTCGAATTACGAGTCGAACGCCTTAATCTACCTGGCCATGCCAGGCCTTCACTGCACAGAGAAGGGTTATAAATTTTTACAAATTAATGACAAAAATTACTAGTATACAAGAAAGGATGATTTATAGAGTGATGTTTAATAATTACAGTATTTTATAAGAATTTGAATATGAAGTTACTTACTCTAAGAAATTTCTTTTCTTGCACTTTTCTTCGTTTAATATTTGAACATATATTTGAATGACACTTATACAGTTTTTATTTACATTGTTGCTTACTTAGTTATTGACATCCGCCGCTAGAACAGCGGTAAGTCTACGGATTTACAATGCTAAAATCAGGGGTTCAATTCCCCTCGGTGGACTTAGTAGATAGTCTGATGTGGCTTTGCTATAAGGAAAACACACAGGCTGAGTTATTGACTTTTATTGGAATATCTTTCATGATCTTAAATTGTTATGAAAATGTTGGTTTAACTCTCACAAGTCTTTGAAAATTGTATTTTCCGTGTGCTCTACTTCGTACAATTCACGTTTTTCATAATAAAATAGTAATAACCATCCTTTTTATTTTACGTAATATGAACAGTATGTATAAAGGAATAGCTCGAAACGCTTTCGCGTTTTCGTGTTGTGAATATGGCGGTTTTCATAAGTCAACAATGTTTATGCAACTTCTGCAGTAGACAAGCTATTAAATATGTAAATTATTCAGGGATTTTCAAAAACAATTCGGATCGTAAACTGCACGTCTCTTCATATTTCAGCACAGGGTTGTGTTTTCTTTCTTTCTAGTTTATAGATTATTTTGGGTCTGCCTAACAACTACAGTAGTACGATATACAAAATAGAATATATTTTAAGTTAAAATTTAACTGATGATTCTGTGATTCAAATCTGTAATTTATGAGATTATACGAACATAACTGCAATTATTAAACCCTAGTTACTTATAATGGCTGTTAACGTTTACCGTTTTCAGGTACAAAATTTCAAACGAAATTAAAATTTAATCTGCAAACTAGTCATTTTAGCAGCAACTATAAAAATAAAGGAATTCACCAGTCACCATTATATATTTTATACATTAAGGATCAATATGATTATAGTATATTTTTTACACATCGTATACTGAATATCTTTTATAATTCTCATGACTTATTTTTTTCACATTAGTGAATGTAGTCAGAACACAGCCATGGTTAATTCTGAAGCCAACAGAACTATCCAAACTGTGTAAACGTTTAAAGCCTTACTTTTAATTAAAGAATGAGTAATAGCTGGGCAAGAAATCCATTGGAAATTGTATGTTGCTTGTTCCAATTTTGTTCTGGAATTTGATTGATATATAAAGATATTTGGTATTCAGTGGAGTACTTCCTGTCATCTTAATTTCGACAGTAATTATGACAACATTTTTGTCTGTTAAGTAGTGGTGTACATGGTATCTTATGACATGAATGCCAGAAAAAGTCACAAACCATGAGTGACAGTGAAACTATCAGGTAAATGTTCAGGAAGCTATGGTGTGTAGTTCTAGTTTATTTCTGTTGAAGTACTGTAGCCTGACTATATCTTCACCATGAAACTAATACATGGCAAGTTTTTATTGTTACATGATTTTGTGTGTGTGTATTATAATATCATGCAGAACATGAAGTAAGCCAACAACAAAACAGACGTGTATCATTGTGGCATAGTTGTGTGTTCTGGTTTTTGAGGTTATTTATTTTTTCATGTACTACATAATATTACATTTAATTATTTTAGTTTTAAGGCTATAGGTGGTCAGTTAGAGAATTTACTAATTGATTAATTCTTGGGTCCATCAATTAATTATTCTCATGTGAAACTTGGATAGATTGAATAATTAAAAATATTAATAACTAGAAACACTAATTTTGATCATTTAATTGTTTATGTGAATAATGGCATTGCTAACATAAAGTAAATCTCAAGTGGATTAAATGTACTGATAAATGATATGCAGTAGCTAAGTACCTGTTTGGACTGCTGGATATTTATTACCTGAAAGATAGTTTCATGCTTTCAGGTGTCTAGTGACTTTCTTAAAAATAATGATAATATTATTATTACATGAACAGTTGCAAATTAATGTTTAGAAACAGCTTGGTGTGCAACGAAGACAATTTTGTTGAAAGGAACTTAATATTTTATATTAATTGTTGTGACATAATAACATCATTAAATTTCACTAGGAAGAGACTTCACACATTTGATGAGGCTGTTTTATTGTAGGAGACAAGCAAAATGGTGTTGGGAGAGTGTTGTTGGACTGGAAATCCATGCCCAAATTAATTCTGAAGCAAAAATGTTTTCTGGTGCCGGTACCCAGTTTACAGCAGCACCGAATACCCAAGTGTCATTGTTTGATGCTGCTTTACCAGGAACTCTGCCTGTAAGTGTCTGTTTTCAAAGTCTTTAGTATATTATAAATTATTAAAGAAAAATCTATAAAACAGTTTGAAACATATACAGGTTGTTTCTGATGGTGAAGGGTGTAGACAGTGGCTAAAGTGGAGATTTTTATAATAGTTGTCAGTTCTGGAATGTAAGGTCCAGTTGTGCATGTCACTTTAGCCAGAATAGATGGTTCTTCTAAGGAAGTAGTAGTGTCATATGTAAGATTATATCTTTTATGAAGTTGAATGAAGTTTCAGGAAGATGAACATACTGACAATATTTCTGGTGAAAGGTTTTATAACTGTCTGATTGGTTAGTTTTTTTTATATATTATGATTGATGAGATTTGTTTGAATGAAGGATACATCTGTTAATGAGGTTTACTTCTTTTATTACTATTTGATGTTCTTCTGAAGGTGATCCACAAGGCATCTTATTTTACTTATTTACCTACAGAAGAATATGGGTACAGACTGAAAATACCCGGTAATACAAAAGTTCATTCAGGGATACAGGCTGTGGAAACAACCAGTAATACATAAGTTACATTCTGGAATACAGGCTGTGGAAACAACTAGTAATACACAAGTTACATTCTGGGATACAGGCTGTGGAAACAACCAGTAATACACAAGTTACATTGTGGAATACAGGCTGTGGAAACAAGTAGTAATACACAAGTTACATTTTGGAATACAGGCTGTGGAAACAACCAGTAATACACAAGTTACATTTTGGAATACAGGCTGTGGAAACAACCAGTAATACACAAGTTACATTTTGGAATACAGGCTGTGGAAACAACCAGTAATACACAAGTTACATTTTGGAATACAGGCTGTGGAAACAACCAGTAATACACAAGTTACATTGTGGAATACAGGCTGTGGAAACAAGTAGTAATACATAAGTTACATTCTGGAATACAGGCTGTGGAAACAACTAGTAATACACAAGTTACATTCTGGGATACAGGCTGTGGAAACAACCAGTAATACACAAGTTACATTGTGGAATACAGGCTGTGGAAACAAGTAGTAATACACAAGTTACATTCTGGGATACAGGCTGTGGAAACAACCAGTAATACACAAGTTACATTGTGGAATACAGGCTGTGGAAACAAGTAGTAATACATAAGTTACATTCTGGAATACAGGCTGTGGAAACAACTAGTAATACACAAGTTACATTCTGGGATACAGGCTGTGGAAACAACCAGTAATACACAAGTTACATTGTGGAATACAGGCTGTGGAAACAAGTAGTAATACACAAGTTACATTTTGGAATACAGGCTGTGGAAACAACCAGTAATACACAAGTTACATTTTGGAATACAGGCTGTGGAAACAACCAGTAATACACAAGTTACATTTTGGAATACAGGCTGTGGAAACAACCAGTAATACACAAGTTACATTTTGAATACAGGCTGTGGAAACAACCAGTAATACACAAGTTACATTTTGGAATACAGGCTGTGGAAACAACCAGTAATACACAAGTTACATTTTGGAATACAGGCTGTGGAAACAACCAGTAATACATAAGTTACATTCTGGAATACAGGCTGTGGAAACAACTGGTAATACACAAGTTACATTCTGGGATACAGGCTGTGGAAACAACCAGTAATATACAAGTTATTAGGTTGAGGAATAATTCGTGAGCGTTTTTAAATAATTTCATTCAAGCATTACATGCAAGACTATACAATACTTCAATGCATGAACACATTACACCCAAAACATTTATTATGATACTTTATTTCATGTAATACCTAGATATATAGTATGCATTGTTTTAAACGAAATTGCAAGAAATTAAATGCGAAAAGCAGATGGTGTCGAAAATGCTCGATTTTGTCCACTTGACAGTCCATTTAATGAGATGAAAATGAAAGCAAAAATTAAAGACATATAAAAATCAAACACACCATCTATTAGAGCAAAAAATTATCTACCAAATGACATGAAATATTTTGCGAAAGCGTTTAATTTATGAATATATTTTGTTAACTTGAAAAAACGCTCACAAATTATTCCTCAACCCAATACATTCTGGAATACAGGCTGTGGAAACAACTAGTAATACACAAGTTACATTCTGAAATACAGGCTGTGGAAACAACTAGTAATACACAGGTTATATTCTGGAATACAGGCTGTGGAAACAACTAGTAATACACAAGTTACATTCTGGAATACAGGCTGTGGAAACAACTAGTAATACACAAGTTACATTTTGGAATACAGGCTGTGGAAATGACTAGTAATACACAAGTTACATTTTGGAATACAGGCTGTGGAAATGACTAGTAATACACAAGTTACATTTTGGGATACAGGCTGTGGAAACAAGTAGTAATACACAAGTTACATTCTGGAATACAGGCTGTGGAAATGACTAGTAATACACAAGTTACATTTTGGAATACAGGCTGTGGAAATGACTAGTAATACACAAGTTACATTTTGGGATACAGGCTGTGGAAACAAGTAGTAATACACAAGTTACATTCTGGAATACAGGCTGTGGAAACAACCAGTAATACACAAGTTACATTCTGGAATAAAAACTGTGGAAACCAGTAATACACAAGTTACATTTTAGAATACAGGCTGTGGAAATGACTAGTAATACACAAGTTACATTTTGGAATACAGGCTGTGGAAATGACTAGTAATACACAAGTTACATTTTGGGATACAGGCTGTGGAAACAAGTAGTAATACACAAGTTACATTCTGGAATACAGGCTGTGGAAACAACCAGTAATACACAAGTTACATTCTGGAATAAAAACTGTGGAAACCAGTAATACACAAGTTACATTTTGGAATACAGGCTGTGGAAACAACTAGTAATGCACAAGTTACATTTTGGAATACAGGCTGTGGAAACAACCAGTAATACATAAGTTACATTCTGGAATACAGGCTGTGGAAACAACTAGTAATACACAAGTTACATTTTGGAATACAGGCTGTGGAAACAAGTAATAATACACAAGTTACATTTTGGAATACAGGCTGTAGAAACAAGTAGTAATACACAAGTTACATTCTGGGATACAGGCTGTGGAAACAAGCAGTAATACACAAGTTACATTCTGGGATACAGGCTGTGGAAACAAGCAGTAATACACAAGTTACATTCTGGAATACAGGCTGTGGAAACAAGCAGTAATACACAAGTTACATTCTGAGATACAGGCTGTGGAAACAAGCAGTAATACACAAGTTACATTCTGAGATACAGGCTGTGGAAACAAGCAGTAATACACAAGTTACATTCTGGAATAAAGGCTGTGGAGACAAGCAGTAATACACAAGTTACATTCTGAGATACAGGCTGTGGAAACAAGTAGTAATACACAAGTTACATTCTGAGATACAGGCTGTGGAAACAAGTAGTAATACACAAGTTACATTCTGGAATACAGGCTGTGGAAACAAGCAGTAATACACAAGTTACATTCTGGAATACAGGCTGTGGAAACAAGCAGTAATACACAAGTTACATTCTGAGATACAGGCTGTGGAAACAAGCAGTAATACACAAGTTACATTCTGGGATACAGGCTGTGGAAACAAGCAGTAATACACAAGTTACATTCTGGGATACAGGCTGTGGAAACAAGCAGTAATACACAAGTTACATTCTGAGATACAGGCTGTGGAAACAAGCAGTAATACACAAGTTACATTCTGAGATACAGGCTGTGGAAACAAGCAGTAATACACAAGTTACATTCTGGAATAAAGGCTGTGGAGACAAGCAGTAATACACAAGTTACATTCTGAGATACAGGCTGTGGAAACAAGTAGTAATACACAAGTTACATTCTGAGATACAGGCTGTGGAAACAAGTAGTAATACACAAGTTACATTCTGGAATACAGGCTGTGGAAACAAGTAGTAATACACAAGTTACATTCTGGAATAAAGGCTGTGGAAACAAGCAGTAATACACAAGTTACATTCTGGAATAAAGGCTGTGGAAACAAGCAGTAATACACAAGTTACATTCTGAGATACAGGCTGTGGAAACAAGTAGTAATACACAAGTTACATTCTGGAATACAGGCTGTGGAAACAAGTAGTAATACACAAGTTACATTCTGGAATAAAGGCTGTGGAAACAAGCAGTAATACACAAGTTACATTCTGGAATAAAGGCTGTGGAAACAAGCAGTAATACACAAGTTACATTCTGAGATACAGGCTGTGGAAACAAGTAGTAATACACAAGTTACATTCTGGAATACAGGCTGTGGAAACAAGCAGTAATACACAAGCTACATTCTGAGATACAGGTTTCTTGATGATGAGAAACCCACTTGAAATAAAAATGTATCTCAGAGCAGCTAGTGTGGGTATTAACACTTTAACTGATAAGGAGAGAACAATGTTTTGACTTTCCTAAGTCATCTTCAGGTTAAGAAAGAGAGAGTGTTTGAATGTGACTGTTGACAGACATGTCTCAGGGAAGAGAGTATAAATGGGCACCAGACTGTAGGTGGCATTGCAGGTGGATGTTTGGTTATTAATTTGTATAAAGGTGTTCCTTAATATTGTGTTAATTTTGGTTTTAGTTGCTGTATAAGTAGGGATTCTTTGATTTTGCATTTACTTATATTTGTTTCTCTACCAAGTATCTGGGTGTTTTCTGTGGTTATGTTGTGTTGTTTTTGTATTCCCAATGTCAAAAATGTGTGAAGATGTTTTTTTGTATCCTTTGAATCCAGTTTCCATTTTTCTGCTCGTTTCTCCAATATAGAAGTTGTGGCAGTTGTTGCATTGTATTTTATGAATTATTTTGGTGTTGTGTTTGTCAGTGTAGTTTTTACATAGTATTGACTTTAGTTTTGTTCATGGTTTTTGAATACATTTGATGTTTACTGGAATGTTGTGTTTTGTTGTAAGTTTTTTCCAAATATTGGTTATTTTTTTACTGATGTCTGAAACATGGTATGCAGCAGTATAAGGTTTTGTAGTTTGTTGTGTCTTGTGATTTATTGTTGTTGGTCTAGGTGTGTACAAGTAATTTTTTCCACGGTTTTTTGAGAAAATTTGTTGATATTGATGAAGTGTTGTTTTATTTTGTTGATTTCATCATTAATTTTATCTAGTGAGTAGAGTTTTATGGCTGTGTTTATTTGGTTTCTTAATATGTTGAGTTTTTGTTTTGTTTCATGTGGTGAATTTTAGGGAATGTATAATCCAGTATGGGTGATTTTTCTGTGGATTTCTGTTTTGAATTGTGTATCAGTTCTAGTGATCTGGAGGTTAATAAATGCTATTTGGTGAGTTTTTTCCTGTTCACAGGTGAACTTAATGTTGGGGTGTATAGAGTTAACATGGTTGAAATAAGTGTGTGTTCTGTAGATGTGAATGTATCATCAACATATCTGTACCAGTACAGTGGTGGGTGTAAGGTTGAATTGATCGCTTCTGATTCAATCTGTGTCAGAAAAATGTTGGCTAGAACTGGTGACATGGGATTCCTCATAGTTATGCCATTTATTTGTAGGTAGTTTTGGTTATTGAACATAAAGTTAGTTTTGGTGGTAGTGAATTATATAAGAATTGCTAATTGGTTGCTGGGGATGTGTATCAATGGGTTGGGGTCTTGGATATAAAGTTCTAAAGCTATCTTGCAGGCTTCAGTTGTGGGGACTTCTGTGAAGAGGGAGATTACATCAAAATTGGCCATTAAAGCTTTATGATTTAGTTGATTAAAAATATATTTAAAATTGAAAGAGTCTCTGGAAAACGAGCCAGCTTATGTTACATATTTAGAAAATGTCCAAGTTGTATATTTACCAAGGTTGTACTTAAACATACCCTTCCTTCTACAACATTAACGTAATGTTAACATACCCTTCTTTCTACATCACCAGCTTATGTTACATATTTAGAAAATGTCCAAGTTGTATATTTACCAAGGTTGTACTTAAACATACCCTTCCTTCTACAACATTAACGTAATGTTAACATACCCTTCTTTCTACATCACCAGCTTATGTTACATATTTAGAAAATGTCCAAGTTGTATATTTACCAAGGTTGTACTTAAACATACCCTTCCTTCTACAACATTAACGTAATGTTAACATACCCTTCTTTCTACATCACCAGCTTATGTTACATATTTAGAAAATGTCCAAGTTGTATATTTACCAAGGTTGTAGTTAAACATACCCTTCCTTCTACAACATTAACGTAATGTTAACATACCCTTCTTTCTACATCACCAGCTTATGTTACATATTTAGAAAATGTCCAAGTTGTATATTTACCAAGGTTGTAGTTAAACATACCCTTCCTTCTACAACATTAACGTAATGTTAACATACCCTTCTTTCTACATCACCAGCTTATGTTACATATTTAGAAAATGTCCAAGTTGTATATTTACCAAGGTTGTAGTTAAACATACCCTTCCTTCTACAACATTAACGTAATGTTAACATACCCTTCTTTCTACATCACCAGCTTATGTTACATATTTAGAAAATGTCCAAGTTGTATATTTACCAAGGTTGTACTTAAACATACCCTTCCTTCTACAACATTAACGTAATGTTAACATACCCTTCTTTCTACATCACCAGCTTATGTTACATATTTAGAAAATGTCCAAGTTGTATATTTACCAAGGTTGTACTTAAACATACCCTTCCTTCTACAACATTAACGTAATGTTAACATACCCTTCTTTCTACATCACCAGCTTATGTTACATATTTAGAAAATGTCCAAGTTGTATATTTACCAAGGTTGTAGTTAAACATACCCTTCCTTCTACAACATTAACGTAATGTTAACATACCCTTCTTTCTACATCACCAGCTTATGTTACATATTTAGAAAATGTCCAAGTTGTATATTTACCAAGGTTGTACTTAAACATACCCTTCCTTCTACAACATTAACGTAATGTTAACATACCCTTCTTTCTACATCACCAGCTTATGTTACATATTTAGAAAATGTCCATGTTGTATATTTACCAAGGTTGTACTTAAACATACCCTTCCTTCTACAACATTAACGTAATGTTAACATACCCTTCTTTCTACATCACCAGCTTATGTTACATATTTAGAAAATGTCCATGTTGTATATTTACCAAGGTTGTACTTAAACATACCCTTCCTTCTACAACATTAACGTAATGTTAACATACCCTTCTTTCTACATCACCAGCTTATGTTACATATTTAGAAAATGTCCAAGTTGTATATTTACCAAGGTTGTAGTTAAACATACCCTTCCTTCTACAACATTAACGTAATGTTAACATACCCTTCTTTCTACATCACCAGCTTATGTTACATATTTAGAAAATGTCCAAGTTGTATATTTACCAAGGTTGTACTTAAACATACCCTTCCTTCTACAACATTAACGTGAATGTTAACATACCCTTCTTTCTACATCACCAGCTTATGTTACATATTTAGAAAATGTCCATGTTGTATATTTACCAAGGTTGTAGTTAAACATACCCTTCCTTCTACAACATTAACGTAATGTTAACATACCCTTCTTTCTACATCACCAGCTTATGTTACATATTTAGAAAATGTCCAAGTTGTATATTTACCAAGGTTGTACTTAAACATACCCTTCCTTCTACAACATTAACGTAATGTTAACATACCCTTCTTTCTACATCACCAGCTTATGTTACATATTTAGAAAATGTCCAAGTTGTATATTTACCAAGGTTGTACTTAAACATACCCTTCCTTCTACAACATTAACGTAATGTTAACATACCCTTCTTTCTACATCACCAGCTTATGTTACATATTTAGAAAATGTCCAAGTTGTATATTTACCAAGGTTGTACTTAAACATACCCTTCCTTCTACAACATTAACGTAATGTTAACATACCCTTCTTTCTACATCACCAGCTTATGTTACATATTTAGAAAATGTCCAAGTTGTATATTTACCAAGGTTGTACTTAAACATACCCTTCCTTCTACAACATTAACGTAATGTTAACATACCCTTCTTTCTACATCACCAGCTTATGTTACATATTTAGAAAATGTCCAAGTTGTATATTTACCAAGGTTGTACTTAAACATACCCTTCCTTCTACAACATTAACGTAATGTTAACATACCCTTCTTTCTACATCACCAGCTTATGTTACATATTTAGAAAATGTCCAAGTTGTATATTTACCAAGGTTGTACTTAAACATACCCTTCCTTCTACAACATTAACGTGAATGTTAACATACCCTTCTTTCTACATCACCAGCTTATGTTACATATTTAGAAAATGTCCAAGTTGTATATTTACCAAGGTTGTACTTTAACATACCCTTCCTTCTACAACATTAACGTAATGTTAACATACCCTTCTTTCTACATCACCAGCTTATGTTACATATTTAGAAAATGTCCAAGTTGTATATTTACCAAGGTTGTACTTTAAACATACCCTTCCTTCTACAACATTAACGTAATGTTAACATACCCTTCTTTCTACATCACCAGCTTATGTTACATATTTAGAAAATGTCCAAGTTGTATATTTACCAAGGTTGTACTTAAACATACCCTTCTTTCTACATCACCAGCTTATGTTACATATTTAGAAAATGTCCATGTTGTATATTTACCAAGGTTGTAATTTAAACATACCCTTCCTTCTACAACATTAACGTAATGTTAACATACCCTTCTTTCTACATCACCAGCTTATGTTACATATTTAGAAAATGTCCATGTTGTATATTTACCAAGGTTGTACTTAAACATACCCTTCCTTCTACAACATTAACGTAATGTTAACATACCCTTCTTTCTACATCACCAGCTTATGTTACATATTTAGAAAATGTCCAAGTTGTATATTTACCAAGGTTGTACTTAAACATACCCTTCCTTCTACAACATTAACGTAATGTTAACATACCCTTCTTTCTACATCACCAGCTTATGTTACATATTTAGAAAATGTCCAAGTTGTATATTTACCAAGGTTGTACTTAAACATACCCTTCCTTCTACAACATTAACGTAATGTTAACATACCCTTCTTTCTACATCACCAGCTTATGTTACATATTTAGAAAATGTCCATGTTGTATATTTACCAAGGTTGTAGTTAAACATACCCTTCCTTCTACAACATTAACGTAATGTTAACATACCCTTCTTTCTACATCACCAGCTTATGTTACATATTTAGAAAATGTCCAAGTTGTATATTTACCAAGGTTGTACTTAAACATACCCTTCCTTCTACAACATTAACGTAATGTTAACATACCCTTCTTTCTACATCACCAGCTTATGTTACATATTTAGAAAATGTCCAAGTTGTATATTTACCAAGGTTGTACTTAAACATACCCTTCCTTCTACAACATTAACGTAATGTTAACATACCCTTCTTTCTACATCACCAGCTTATGTTACATATTTAGAAAATGTCCAAGTTGTATATTTACCAAGGTTGTAGCTTAAACATACCCTTCCTTCTACAACATTAACGTAATGTTAACATACCCTTCTTTCTACATCACCAGCTTATGTTACATATTTAGAAAATGTCCAAGTTGTATATTTACCAAGGTTGTACTTAAACATACCCTTCCTTCTACAACATTAACGTAATGTTAACATACCCTTCTTTCTACATCACCAGCTTATGTTACATATTTAGAAAATGTCCAAGTTGTATATTTACCAAGGTTGTACTTAAACATACCCTTCCTTCTACAACATTAACGTAATGTTAACATACCCTTCTTTCTACATCACCAGCTTATGTTACATATTTAGAAAATGTCCAAGTTGTATATTTACCAAGGTTGTACTTAAACATACCCTTCCTTCTACAACATTAACGTAATGTTAACATACCCTTCTTTCTACATCACCAGCTTATGTTACATATTTAGAAAATGTCCAAGTTGTATATTTACCAAGGTTGTACTTAAACATACCCTTCCTTCTACAACATTAACGTAATGTTAACATACCCTTCTTTCTACATCACCAGCTTATGTTACATATTTAGAAAATGTCCAAGTTGTATATTTACCAAGGTTGTAGTTAAACATACCCTTCCTTCTACAACATTAACGTAATGTTAACATACCCTTCTTTCTACATCACCAGCTTATGTTACATATTTAGAAAATGTCCAAGTTGTATATTTACCAAGGTTGTACTTAAACATACCCTTCTTTCTACATCACCAGCTTATGTTACATATTTAGAAAATGTCCATGTTGTATATTTACCAAGGTTGTACTTAAACATACCCTTCCTTCTACAACATTAACGTAATGTTAACATACCCTTCTTTCTACATCACCAGCTTATGTTACATATTTAGAAAATGTCCATGTTGTATATTTACCAAGGTTGTACTTAAACATACCCTTCCTTCTACAACATTAACGTAATGTTAACATACCCTTCTTTCTACATCACCAGCTTATGTTACATATTTAGAAAATGTCCAAGTTGTATATTTACCAAGGTTGTACTTAAACATACCCTTCCTTCTACAACATTAACGTAATGTTAACATACCCTTCTTTCTACATCACCAGCTTATGTTACATATTTAGAAAATGTCCAAGTTGTATATTTACCAAGGTTGTAGTTAAACATACCCTTCTTTCTACATCACCAGCTTATGTTACATATTTAGAAAATGTCCATGTTGTATATTTACCAAGGTTGTAGTTAAACATACCCTTCTTTCTACATCACCAGCTTATGTTACATATTTAGAAAATGTCCAAGTTGTATATTTACCAAGGTTGTAGTTAAACATACCCTTCTTTCTACATCACCAGCTTATGTTACATATTTAGAAAATGTCCATGTTGTATATTTACCAAGGTTGTAGTTAAACATACCCTTCTTTCTACATCACCAGCTTATGTTACATATTTAGAAAATGTCCATGTTGTATATTTACCAAGGTTCTAGTTAAATGATTCATAGGTCGACATTATGGGTTATAGTAGACAATTAGGTTTGTGATGTTTGGAGTGCCGTATAGTTGTGGTGGGCGTGAGTCGGTCTTTCATAGGTAAGAATAATGTTTTTCTGAGATTGTGTTGTTTTTTTTTTCATTTGTAGTAGTATTTTGTTTAACTGGTTTTTATGTGTTTTTGTTGAATTTGTGTTTTGTAGTTTAAATTTGTTTGTGTCTGACAAGATGTTGTTCATTTTTTAAATCTGTTCATTTGTTTTCATTATAACTATAGCATTGCCTTTATCTGCTTTTAGAATTTTGATGTTGTCTCGTTTTAAGTTGTTTATAGAATATCTTTTTGTGTGAGGTTGTTTTTTAGATTTCTTTGAAATTATGTTGATAGTTTTGTGTGAAAATTCTTTGAAAAATTTGTTCAAGATACTGTTTTGAGATGTTTCAGGGAAACAGATGTTTTCAGTTCTACCTGGAAAGATAGGTTGTTGGTTGTAGAACTGAAAACATCTATTTCTCTGACACACTTCAAAACAGTATCTTAAACAACAGGCTGTGGAAGCAACTAGTAATACACAAGTTACACATCAAGTTTGCTAAGATATAAATACCTTTATATCTTTTTTCTATGTTTTTCTCTCATTTTCTTCTTGCATTTGAAGCATATTATTCAATCATGCATCCTTGTCAGATGAAAATGTTTGTAAACAACAGACACCACATTATGTATTGTACAATAATCCTAAAACTCGTTTATTTAGTTAAGGACAATAGTGTGCAAGAAAAGCTTTATGTATTGAGTGTTTTCATAATTCCAAGCAGTAGATGAATTTTTCAATTTATTTGTAGCTTAGTTAAAATTTCAGATATATTACAAAAGTTTTGGAACATTTTATTCTGGTATCTGATATTTTTTTTTTGGTTTTAAAGTTACATATTTGAAAACTACATGAATTACCTTTGGTCACCTAACACAGTGATTATAAAAAAAGTAGGGTTACAAAGTCAACCATCTGAGTGCAAATGGTTCATTCCTAAAGCAAGTACTAAATGTTTTTTTATGTGTATGAACTGAAATAAGGTAACAAGACTTCCATAAAATTTAATTTGATGAAGAAACTAGAAAAGCTTTTGGAGTTAGTGTAACTCTGACCTGATAATTTGTTTACTCTAAGTTGTGCTGGCAACATTGTGCTTTTCACCTAGAAACAAGGTGCAAAGTTTGTTAATAAAATAAAAATAAATATGAAAACACTGAGGCTGTTAGGATGAATAATTTTGTCTGTTTCATTATGCAGTCACTCTACATAGGAATGTGTTACTGCTTGTATTTAATATTTTTTAACTTCACATTTCACTCTACATTAGGGATCACTGTTGTTAGGGCTAGGATAGAGAAAATATGAGGTAAGACGTGTGGAAAGAAATTTATATCGGAGGTTCTAGAAGTCATTTAAATAAAACATGAAAACTGTAACACAGAAAGAAGTAATTGTAACATTATGAAAATGAGCGCTGACTCAGACTGACTCTTCTTATACTTTTAGATGAATGTTTAATTGAAATAGTTTACTTATAAAAATCTTTTTTTGTAGGTAACTTATTTATGATGTTTACTAAAAGCTTGTCTTATCTTTGGTATTTACACTTAGTGAACTCAGAATTATGTATGTAGTTTTGCATTTTTAAGGTGGCTGGAAGACACCCACTTTCTATGAAAAGAGTTAACTTATTAACTAGTAAAACTCTGCTAACATCTCATTATTGGTGTTGAAAAGAATCAATGCATTTATTTGAATTTATTATTATTTTTACTTTGTTGCATGTAAACAATGTGTGCAAAGCATTACATGTAAATATCTTGTTTGAATTACATGTTTTGAAATAACTTGAGTATATTTTTACATGTAAGTATTTCGTGTATGTTGTTACATGTAAACATCCTGTTTTGAGTTACACATTTTGAAAAATTCTATTCTTCGTCATGTTTGTAAGAAATTGTGATAAAGCTGCAGTCTTGACTGCTTTTCCTCTGATCAGTACAGTTCACAAGGTTGTAATGTTCTAGTTCATTTTCACTTCAGTGAATCGTTACAGATGAATATCTTGACTTGAATTACATTTTGAAATCTTCTGCAGGTCTTGAACAGACGTTGTGTTGAAGCTGGAGTTTTGACTGCTTTAGCTCTGAACTGTACAGTTCATAAAGTGTCGATGTTTGATCGGAAACATTACTTTTACGCTGATCTACCAGTAAGTGTTTTTTAGCAACTTTTATTTAAATGATAAACATTTTACTAAATATATATTGAACAGATTTCATTTTTCATTTATATAACAGATATTAAGTATAGCATATCTACTGAAAGATAATTCTTTATAAACTGAGTGTTCTTTTGTACTCCATTATTTATTTTGCTATGGACCACTACAGCTATGGAAACAATAAGAAATCATTATTTCTTCATATGTGATCTTTAGTTGATGTCTGCAGACACAAACGTGTACTTTGGAAACATAGTACTGATTTATTAATGGGTGTGATATGGAACATGGTAAAGTTAGGGGTGTGATATCGTACGTGGTTTAGTTAAGGGTGCAGTATCTTACATGGTTAAGTTAGGGGTGCAATATCTTACTTGGTGTAGTTAAGGGTTTGATATCTTATGTGGTTAAGTTATGGGTGTGATATCTTACATAGAAAATTTAAGATTTTCCTTTTAGAAATAAATTTAAATTTACAAAAAAATTTATGATGTAAACTTAAGGAGCATTGCAATAGTTCATTAACTCACCACTGTGTAGTACACCAGCTGAGAAGTATTTTAATGGTTAATTAACTCACAACTGTGTAGTACACCAACTCAGAAGTGTTTTAATGGTTCATTAACTAACAACTGTGTAGTACACCAGGTGAGAAGTGTTTTATTGGTTCATTAACTCACCACTGTGTAGTACACCAGCTGAGAAGTATTTTAATGGTTCATTAATTAACCACTGTGTGGAACACCAGGTGAGAAGTGTTTTATTGGTTTATTAACTCACCACTGTGTAGTACACCAGCTGAGAAGTATTTTAATGGTTCATTAATTAACCACTGTGTGGAACACCAGGTGAGAAGTGTTTTATTGGTTCATTAACTCACCACTGTGTAGTACACCAGGTGAGAAGTGTTTTATTGGTTCATTAACTCACCACTGTGTAGTACACCAGGTGAGAAGTATTTTAATGGTTCATTAATTAACCACTGTGTGGAACACCAGGTGAGAAGTATTTTAATGGTTCATTAACTTACCACTGTGTAGTACACCAGGTAAGAAGTGTTTTAATGGTTCATTAACTAACCACTGTGTGGTACACCAGGTAAGAAGTGTTTTAATGGTTCATTAATTAACCACTGTGTAGTACACCAGCTGAGAAGTATTTTAATGGTTCATTAATTAACCACTGTGTGGAACACCAGGTGAGAAGTGTTTTATTGGTTTATTAACTCACCACTGTGTAGTACACCAGCTGAGAAGTATTTTAATGGTTCATTAATTAACCACTGTGTAGTACACCAGCTGAGAAGTATTTTAATGGTTCATTAACTAACCACTGTGTATTACACCAGGTGAGAAGTGTTTTAATGGTTTATTAACTAACCACTGTGTAGTACACCAGCTGAGAAGTGTTTTATTGGTTCATTAACTAACCACTGTGTAGTACACCAGTTGAGAAGTATTTTAATGGTTCATTAACTTACCACTGTGTAGTACACCAGTTGAGAAGTATTTTAATGGTTCATTAACTTACCACTGTGTAGTACACCAGGTAAGAAGTGTTTTAATGGTTCATTAACTAACCACTGTGTGGTACACCAGGTAAGAAGTGTTTTAATGGTTCATTAATTAACCACTGTGCAGTACACCAGGTGAGAAGTATTTTAATGGTTCATTAACTAACCACTGTGTAGTACACCAGCTGAGAAGTGTTTTAATGGTTCATTAACTAACCACTGTGTGGTACACCAGGTGAGAAGTATTTTAATGGTTCATTAACTTACCACTGTGCAGCACACCAGGTGAGAAGTGTTTTAATGGTTCATTAACTAACCACTGTGTAGTACACCAGGTGAGAAGTATTTTAATGGTTCATTAACTTACCACTGTGTGGTACACCAGGTGAGAAGTATTTTAATGGCTCATTAACTAACCACTGAGCAGTACACCAGGTGAGAAGTATTTTAATGGTTCATTAACTAACCACTGTGTAGTACACCAGCTGAGAAGTGTTTTAATGGTTCATTAACTAACCATTGTGTAGTACACCAGCTGAGAAGTGTTTTAATGGTTCATTAACTTATCACTGTGTGGTACACCAGGTGAGAAGTATTTTAATGGTTCATTAACTCACCACTGTGTAGTACACCAGCTGAGAAGTGTTTTAATGGTTCATTAACTTATCACTGTGTGGTACACCAGGTGAGAAGTATTTTAATGGTTCATTAACTCACCACTGTGTAGTACACCAGCTGAGAAGTGTTTTAATGGTTCATTATCTAACCACTGTGTAGTACACCAGGTGAGAAGTGTTTTATTGGTTCATTAACTTATCATTGTGTAGTACACCAGGTGAGAAGTATTTTAATGGCTCTTTAACCCACCACTGTGTATGACCCCACATAAGAACTGTTTCAAGTTTCAGTAATTTTTCACTGTGTATGACCCTAAGTGAGAAGAGTTTCAAGGGTTCATTAATATGTGAGAACCAAAGGTGTCAGAAATTTTCACTATCCAGCTGTTGGAAATTCCTTTTGTTTTTCTTCTGGATTTATTTTATTACTTGTGGTAAAATATATTCTACCTCTGGATTAACTCTAATATTATATTTTTATATAAATTATCTTTATAAAACAAAAGTTTCACGCTATTTCTGGAATTTGTTAGTCTCATGTAGTATTTATAGACTTTACTTAACATACAGGCTGGCTATCAGATCACACAACAGAGGATGCCTCTAGCAACGAATGGATTTTTGAGTTTTGTAGTATTTAATCCGTTGTCCACAAAAGACCATACAAGAAAACTGTTGGATTGCTACAACTTCAGTTGGAGCAGGATAGTGGTAAATCTCTTCATGATGTGGACGAAGGAAGAACATTAATAGATCTGAACAGAGCTGGTAAAATAATACTTCATTTTAATTATTGTTTTATTGTGTTTTATGTTTGTTTATATGAGCTGTTTATCCACAGCTTCAATGGATTGATTACCCAGAAAGATTAGATCATTTATAAATGTATCAAGTTATCTGAACATCAGTTTAAAAACAGCTTTGTAGAATCTTTAATGTTGGAAACCTTCCTTGTGGTTAAGAATTGTTTAGTTATTTAGAATCTGTATAATTAGTGATTATGTTAGGGTTAGTAAACTTCTCTATAATGATAAAAACTAAGGTGTATAACTAGACTAACCCATTGTATAGCTTTGTGTTTGACTACAAATAATAAAAACTAAGGTGTATAACTAGACTAACCCATTGTATAGCTGTGTGTTTGACTACAAATAATAAAAAACTAAGGTATATAACAAGAGAAGCCCATTGTGTAGCTTTGTGTTTGACTACAAATAACAAAAACTAAGGTGTATAACTAGACTAACCCATTGTGTAGTTTAGTGCTTTACTACAAATAACAAAAACTAAGGTGTATAACTAGACTAACCCATTGTGTAGTTTAGTGCTTTACTACAAATAATAAAATCTAAGGTGTATAACTAGACTAACCCATTGTGTAGTTTAGTGCTTTACTACAAATAATAAAAACTAAGGTGTATAACTAGACTAACCCATTGTGTAGTTTAGTGCTTTACTACAAATAATAAAAACTAAGGTGTATAACTAGACTAACCCATTGTGTAGTTTAGTGCTTTACTACAAATAATAAAAACTAAGGTGTATAACAAGAGTAGCCCATTGTGTAGCTTTGTGTTTGACTACAATTGATAAAAACTAAGGTGTATAACTAGACTAACCCATTGTGTAGCTTTGTGCTTTACTACAAATAATAAAAACTAAGGTGTATAACAAGAGTAGCCCATTGTGTAGCTTTGTGTTTGACTACAATTGATAAAAACTAAGGTGTATAACTAGACTAACCCATTGTGTAGCTTCGTGTTTGACTACAATTGATAAAAACTAAGGTGTATAACTAGACTAACCCATTGTGTAGCTTTGTGTTTGACTACAATTGATACAAACTAAGGTGTATAACAAGAGAAGCCCATTGTGTAGCTTTGTGTTTGACTACAAATAATAAAAACTAAGGTGTATAACTAGACTACCCCATTGTGTAGCTTAGTGCTTTACTACAAATAATAAAAACTAAGGTGTATAACTAGACTAACCCATTGTGTAGCTTAGTGCTTTACTACAAATAATAAAAACTAAGGTGTATAACTAGACTAACCCATTGTGTAGCTTTGTGCTTTACTACAAATAATAAAAACTAAGGTGTATAACAAGAGTAGCCCATTGTGTAGCTTTGTGTTTGACTACAATTGATAAAAACTAAGGTGTATAACTAGACTAACCCATTGTGTAGCTTTGTGTTTGACTACAATTGATAAAAACTAAGGTGTATAACTAGACTAACCCATTGTGTAGCTTTGTGTTTGACTACAATTGATAAAAACTAAGGTGTATAACTAGACTAACCCATTGTGTAGTTTTGTGTTTGACTTCAAATAATACAAACTCCAGTGTATAAGTAGAGTAGCCCATTGTGTAGCTTTGTGCTTGACTACAGATGATAAAAACTAAGGTGTATAACTAGACTAACCCATTGTGTAGTTTAGTGCTTTACTACAAATAATAAAAACTAAGGTGTATAACTAGACTAACCCATTGTATAGCTTTGTGCTTGACTACAAATAATAAAAACTAAGGTATATAACAAGAGAAGCCCATTGTGTAGCTTTGTGTTTGACTACAAATAATACACACTCCAGTGTATAACTAGACTAACCCATTGTGTAGCTTTGTGTTTGACTACAGTTGATAAAAACTAAGGTGTAAAACTAGAGTAGCCCATTGTGTAGCTTTGTTTTTGACTACAGTTGATAAAAACTAAGGTGTAAAACTAGAGTAGCCCATTGTGTAGCTTTGTTTTTGACTACAGTTGATAAAAACTAAGGTGTAAAACTAGAGTAGCCCATTGTGTAGCTTTGTTTTTGACTACAGTTGATAAAAACTAAGGTGTATAACTAGAGTAGCCCATTGTGTAGTTTTGTGCTTGACTACAGATGATAAAACTCCAGTGTAAAACTAGAGCAGCCCATTGTGTAGCTTGGTGTTTGACTACAATTGATGAAGACTAAGTTGTATAACTAGAGTAGCTCATTGTGTAGCTTTGTGTTTGACTAAAATTGATAAAAACTAAGGTGTATAACTGTACTAACCCATTGTGTAGCTTAGTGCTTTACTACAAATAATAAAAACTAAGGTGTATAACTAGACTAACCCATTGTTTAGCTTAGTGCTTTACTACAAATGAGCTGAATGATAAAAACTAAAATGTATAACTATAATTCGAGCATTTTAAATTAGGATTTACTTTACTGTAACTTCTTAGTTCTCACAAAAATAAGTACAGATTGTATCATTAAGTGTCAGACATCAAAGACCTGAGTACATTATGTGTCAGGAATTAGAAAATGTTGTGTATCAGGTATTAGGTATTAGAAAACTAGGTGTGTGAGGTGTTAGGTTTTAGAAAACTAGGTGTATGAGGTGTTAGGTTTTAGAAAACTAGGTATATCAGGTGTTAGGTATTAGAAAACTAGGTGTATCAGGTATTAGGTGTTAGAAAACGTGGTGCATTACATGCCACACATAAGAAAATTGTATATTTCCTACTGTGTGAAATCCACGGATTAAATATCATCACTCAACATTAGGAAGAGTATCACAGAATTTAAATATTGCGTGTCTTATACATGTGGCATTTGCTTACGAAATTATACCTGTGAATTATAAGGCACTTTTCGGTATAAACTGCGCTGAGTTTTATGTGAAATAGTAAGGCATGGAGTGGTTCATAACACAAAGCATTGAGAAATCCATAAGATGTTGCCTCTTAGTTGACCCTTGTGTAACTTATTGTTTGTGTGATTTTATTTTTACCCACCAGGTGTTCCTTTGATGGAGTTGGTTTTTGAGGCAACATTAAAAGATGGGGAAGAAGCAGCAGCTCTTGTGAAAGAATTGCAGTTAATTTTCAAAAGACTTGGAACTTGTACAAGTAAAATGGAAGGTTTGTGGTGTAGGATTTGTTTATAATGTACAAGTAAAATGGAAGGTTTGTGGTGTAGGATTTGTTTATAATGTACAAGTAAAATGGAAGGTTTGTGGTGTAGGATTTGTTTATAATGTACAAGTAAAATGGAAGGTTTGTGGTGTAGGATTTGTTTATAATGTACAAGTAAAATGGACAGTTTGTGGTGTAGGATTTGTTTATAATGTACAAGCAAAATGGAAGGTTTGTGGTGTAGGATTTGTTTATAATGTACAAGTAAAATGGAAGGTTTGTGGTGTAGGATTTGTTTATAATGTACAAGTAAAATGGACAGTTTGTGGTGTAGGATTTATTTATAATGTACAAGCAAAATGGAAGGTTTGTGGTGTAGGATTTGTTTATAATGTACAAGTAAAATGGAAGGTTTGTGGTGTAGGATTTGTTTATAATGTACAAGCAAAATGGAAGGTTTGTGGTGTAGGATTTGTTTATAATGTACAAGTAAAATGGAAGGTTTGTGGTGTAGGATTTGTTTATAATGTACAAGCAAAATGGAAGGTTTGTGGTGTAGGATTTGTTTATAATGTACAAGTAAAACGGACAGTTTGTGGTGTAGGATCTGTTTATAATGTACAAGCAAAATGGAAGGTTTGTGGTGCAGGATCTATTTATAATGTACAAGTAAAATGGAAGGTTTGTGGTGCAGGATCTGTTTATAATGTACAAGTAAAATGGACAGTTTGTGGTGTAGGATTTGTTTATAATGTACAAGTAAAATGGAAGGTTTGTGGTGTAGGATTTGTTTATAATGTACAAGTAAAATGGAAGGTTTGTGGTGTAGGATTTGTTTATAATGTACAAGTAAAATGGAAGGTTTGTGGTGTAGGATTTGTTTATAATGTACAAGTAAAATGGAAGGTTTGTGGTGTAGGATTTGTTTATAATGTACAAGTAAAATGGAAGGTTTGTGGTGTAGGATTTGTTTATAATGTACAAGTAAAATGGAAGGTTTGTGGTGTAGGATTTGTTTATAATGTACAAATAAAGAGGAAGGTTTGTGAATTCTGATAAAGTCTTACATGTGATTTAGATTTCAAAGTTTAAATTTGGTAGGTGATGCCTATATTCTGTTAAACTTGTGATCACTGCTTGCACAAGAGTTTGTACTTTGTTCAATTATCATATTTTACAAGAAATTACTGTATGAAAATTGACAGTATTAACATTAGGTAGAGTAAATAGCAGTAGTAATATTACTCAGTGTAAATACTAGTAATGAAATTAGACCGAATATATAATTGTTTTTGCTCATTATTTGTTGTAAACAAGAATAATTGTTCTACATTGATGTAAACTGTTTTGTATATTGGAATGTGATATAAAATTAAATTCCAAATCCTACTTACCATCTGTTGACACTACAGCTATTTCTAGATCTCCAATGTTTCCATTTTTGCCAATGTAAGCATTGAAAATGCTTGCTCCAGTGTTTTATACCCTAGTTAAATGCCTTAGGGAAATTTTTCCACCAACTTCTGTGTTCCCTCTTTTTAAATATTGTATATAAGTACCTCATTATTATAATTTAATCTGTTTTTCTCGACAAAGTATTTGGCACAGGTTTCTATCAGCAGGAGTGTTTTGTTTTTTTAATATTTACAATGTACATTTGAATGAAGTTGATGTTTATATAGTTATCTTTATATTTATAATTATACATTAGTTAAGAAGAAAAAAACAACTTGTAGATGGATATGAATTCCTAAATTGATGTTTTTGCTACTGAAGTCAACCTGACCTTTCTTCTTCCACCTCTGTTATCTAGTGATTGTTAACAACCAGAGGAGGGGCACTTTCAGTCGAGGCTTTTTATGATATTATCCACTGCAAGATGGAGACGTGTGCAGACTGAGGGTGTCTCTCCAGGGTTTTTAAAGTAACTTTTACAAATAACCCAGGGATGACTGGCAGGAATTTAGTCTTAGTCTTATTGGCTCCTATTTTTATTATTATTATTATTTTATTAGGTCCTTCTCTTTGATCAGTATTGGTTTAGTATATTGGCCATGAAAGGTGGTCCATTATCTCATAATTTTGAATGCAAAATGGTCCAATCCTAGGTTTTTGGTTGAGCACAGGTCCCATGTCCTCCATAATTCCAGGGCAAGTGGGATATTCCTTCTCTGCTTAGTTGGGGAGTGAAGCTGAATGTTCATAATTTCAGATCAGATGAGTTCTTTTCCTTAGTTGAGTGTGGTATACATGGTACCACAGTTTCGAGCCCAGGGTGTTGACTTTTGGACTTCTTCAGGTTGAGGAGAAATACTGTTCTCTAAAGTGTCACTTGCTTTCTCAGCATGATTCTAGTGGTGTGAAATGCATCACACTATAGCTACAGGTTGGAATACAATCACAGTATGTATGTATATTATATAAAACATTGTGGTCCACTAGCCCTGGCTACCAACATGGGATGTAGGTACCATGATCCCTTAATACCAACCCCAAGATGTTAAACTTCAACTATCTTGCTGTAGCTGGCCTGTAATGATGATGACTCATTTTCTATTCAACCTTTGATATAGGAATTCAATTCCTGGTGAAGAGCATACCTGTTTTGGAGGTAGTGTGGTTCTCCCACTTGTACCACTTCTGTCTTGGTGCACTCCTGTTTTCTACACGTTTTCTGTACAGATCATACTTGTACAAGCCACTGCACCTTCTCAATGTTAGAGTTTAACCATATTGTCAGTGGAGGTAAGTATGTGTTGGAAGTTAATATTTTCCTGAACTGAAAATAATTTTCAATAATACTAACCTCCACTGACACTCACTCTCTTGCCTTACTTAACCATTAAAAGGTGGGTTGCATTACTGGGATGTGATGCTTATGTACAGTACCTAGATAGAGGGTGCATTGAAGTTGGTGGAGAAATTTCCAAATTATAACTTTGACTAAGGCATTTGAGTGGGGTGTAAGGGACTGGAGCAATCATTCTCAGGTAGTCAAAGAGTGGTAACTCTAAAGATTGAGCGATAGCTTTAATGTCAGCTGTGGTAAGTATTATTGCCAATACATTTTTAGTTTAGAAACATATTAACTTTTAGACAATAGGCTGTAACTCTTAGTGAAATAATTAAATTTTGTTATAGAGGGTGCTCTGAGAGTAGATGCTAATGTATCAGTAAACCAACCAGGAGAGCCATGGGGTACAAGGACAGAAGTGAAAAATATAAACAGTGTAATGCTAGTGGCTAAAGCAGTTGGTCAGTTCTATCATAGTTTTTGTTAAGATGGCATAATCTGTGATGATGAGAAAACCCACTTATAGAGAAATTATATATGTAAAAAGGCTGGTATGGATAGAGAAAGCACTACGAGAGGAATGAACAACATTTTGACCTTTTTGTGAACTTGACGATAACTGAAGAATGTCAAAACACTGTTCGCTCCTCTACTAGTGCTTTCTCCCATACCAGCCATTTTTACATATATAATTTAAGATAGTGTAGTTCTAAGGAATTTTTTGTTTGTTTGCTAATCATTAAATGTCTTTTATCCTAATCTTTCTTAATAAAAAACATTCTGTTAAATCATATAAGTTATAAAATTGTTTCAAGACAAAAGTATGAACTTCTGTTACTAGAGAACACGAGAAACTTTGAAGGGTAAACTGGGCAAATATTAATACTGGGGTAATTAATATTAGGCAAATGTTGGATCATTTTTGTTTTTCTGCAGTTTTCCCAAGATGATGAAGGATCCATTTTTCTAAAGTTCTCAATGTCTACATTACTTTATGAGAAAGAATATATTGTCATTTTTATTTGTAGCTAATCCTATTAAATTGTTGTTATGTTGAGCATTGCATTTAAAATTATGAAGGGCAGTTTGTACAGTTAACTTGTATATGGACTTGTGACTAACTTAAATGTAAGTTGGCTAGACTGAGTAATTGAAATTATTTTGGAAAATTCTACTTATAGTAAAGACGTCAAACTGATGATTCCATAGTTTCTAAATGTTAGATTCTTGTTTTCTATAACAATAACTACTTATAACCAGTTCATTTTAACATGCATATCGTTACCCTAAAGTCTTCCTACAATTTCTGGAAGCAGGGTCTAGTTTGAATTTTCACAAATATTAGGTCTTCTTTCAAGACGTGTAACATTTGTCTTTAGGGGTGTTCACATTTCTAACTTCAAGAATTGTAACATTTGTAGTTTTTTAAAAGTACTATAACAACATTGTAGCTTTCATTTAAGTACTTTGAAACTGAGCTTTTTAAGTGTTGCAATATTTACTTCTAAAGGTGTTAGTATTTTTGGCATTTCTTAAATACTGTAATATTTACTTCTTATGTTGTTAACACTTCAGACTTTTATTAATATTGTTATGTTCAATTCTAAGTAGTAAACATAATTCTCAGTGATGAAGGGATTAATATTTATTTTTCTTATTAGATTTTGAAATAAAAAGACAGATTGGAGAGTTGGAAGCTGGGTTCAAGATTATAAATGAAACAAGAATGTTTGATGCACAAGCCAAGTATATTTTACTTTTTTTAAAATATGGCATCAATTTTAAATAATTACAAATTTTTTATAACAACTACACACAGTTTTAATCATAAGTTGTGTTTGGGTAAGATTAATACTTGTTATGGAATCTCCAGATTAATTCTTTTGGTTCATTAGTATGACATTAATATCACTATGAAGGAATCTCAAGATTGATTGTTTTGGTTTATTAGTATGACATTAACATCACTATGAAGGAATCTCCAGATTGATTGTTTTGGCTTATTAGTATGACATTAACATCACTATGATGGAATCTCCAGATTGATTGTTTTGGTTTATTAGTATGACACTAACATCACTATGAAGGAATCTCCAGCTTGAGGGCTTTGGTTTATTAGGTTGGCACTAAAAGTCTTTCAAAGGAATAACTAAAATGAGTTGTGTATTGAATGTTGCTGGATTATAGTCATTAGCTTTTGATTAACAGAATTGTGCATCATTACAGTGTGAACTGCTGACTGAAGTAACATATACTGTTCATAGTTTTATAAAATAATAACTTTAAGAAAATATCCTTGTGCATTTATGGATGAGGAAATTTTTGTTTCCATAACCTTTTCAAAACAAAACATTTATTTCATTTGAAACATTACTAAATATTATGTATCCATAACTTAATTTTCAGTGTAAATATGGTAGGTTTTATTTTAATTTGTGGAGTTAGTGGAGTTTTTTGTTAATTTGTACAGTGAGAACATGGTTTTACATTAGTTTGTAGAGTGAGAACGTGGTTTTACATTAGTTTGTAGAGTAAGAACGTGGTTTTACATTAGTTTGTAGAGTGAGAACGTGGTTTTACATTAGTTTGTAGAGTGAGAACGTGGTTTTACATTAGTTTGTAGAGTGAGAACGTGGTTTTACATTAGTTTGTAGAGTAAGAACGTGGTTTTACATTAGTTTGTAGAGTGAGAACGTGGTTTTACATTAGTTTGTAGAGTAAGAACGTGGTTTTACATTAGTTTGTAGAGTAAGAACGTGGTTTTACATTAGTTTGTAGAGTAAGAACGTGGTTTTACATTAGTTTGTAGAGTGAGAACGTGGTTTTACATTAGTTTGTAGAGTAAGAACGTGGTTTTACATTAGTTTGTAGAGTAAGAACGTGGTTTTACATTAGTTTGTAGAGTGAGAACACATTGTTGGGTAAAAAGTTTTTCTGTGTTAGTATGTACAGTATGAAATTTCTGTGATTCAGCCTCTGAAGTGAGTTCCTTATTATTATGTGAGTTACTCTTACAGCTGTGTGAATGTGGTTCTATGTTACAAAAGTATAGCTATGTAGAATTTATAAAAACCTTAAATCTAGATTATCTGTAGTTTTATAAATAAAATAATAATGTGACATGTTGAGTGAATAATGTAAGAGTGAAATATTCCTAATGTTTTAAGCACCACTATTAGTTTGATTAAAAGAAGCAGTGCACAATACATTTTTGTACAAATTATTGTAGACAGACTGTGCCGATGAGAGACAAGGAAGTTTTTCAAGATTATAGGTACATGCCTGAACCCAACCTTCCACCTTTAAGGCTCTCAGATTCAAAAGATGGTAAGTCTACACATCTTGTTAGTATAACTGACCTGCAGGATAACCTCTGTGAACTTCCTGGACAAGCTCGTCAACGACTCATTGAGAGTTATGGAATTTCATTACAACAAGCCATGGTGATTGTGGTGAGTTATTTTAATTAATTATGTTATGAGACTTGTGCAAATACACTTTTCATTATATTGACACCTATAACTTTAAAGAATGCTGAGTTATTATTTGTAACAGTTATTTTTATAAGTTTTAAAGTTACTAGGTTCTTTGATGGTTGGTAGAGGAATACACCTGTTATAAGATCTAGGAATTCTCAAGACTTTAAGTAAAGCTGCTTGTTTCGGTATTAGTTTTATCTCTTTTTAAAGTTTATTGAAGTTGATCTAATACAATAACCAGAGTGAATTATAAACATATACATACTCCTGGGTTAACTTGTGTGATAATTTGTTAGTGCTAATGAATGCTTTTAAGTATATTATAAACATATACATACTTCTGGGTTAACTTGTGATAATTTGTTAGTGCTAATGAATGCTTTTAAGTATATTATAAACATATACATACTCCTGGGTTAACTTGTGTGATAATTTATTAGTGCTAATGAATGCTTTTAAGTATATTATAAACATATACATACTCCTGGGTTAACTTGTCTTTGTGTTGTTTATGGTCAGATACGTTTAAATTAAACCATTATTTAAGTGGTAATGTGAGTACTTAAGCAGTCCACAAAATTGTTAATCATTAGTTTATCAACAATGAATTATTATATGTTAACAATGAATACATAATTATTATATGTTAACAATGAAATAAGAACTGAACAGTTACTTTTAGTTATTCATAATTTTATATTATCTGAAATATTTCTTAAATAGTAAATATCTTAGTAGGTTTAACTTTGATAAAACTCATTAATCAGGTGTCTGATCATCTTCATACATTGTTAGAAATGAGATTTTACCTTTTATCTGTCGAGTGAAACTTAGCAAGATTCCCGATCATCTTCATACATTGTTAGAAACTATTTTTTACTTTCTATTTCTATAGAGTGAAACTTAGCAAGATACTCGATCATCTTCATACATTGGTAGAAACTAGATTTTACTTTTTATCTCTAGAGTGAAACTGGTCTTGAAGAGTTTTATTGTGCTGTTCTGAATGATCGGAAGAGAAATGTAAAAATAGCAACTAACTTTATTCTGAGTGAAGTGATGTCTCAACTGAATGATAAAGGTTTAACCTTTGGAGAAAGGTAACATTATATTATCTTGTAAACTAGTTGAACATCTTGAACTAAATCAGTTTAAGTAATGTTCTAAGTTTTAAATGCTGTGTAGTTGATTAATTTGTTTTTAATATTTTTGGATGTAGTTTCTAAGTTGTACTTTTTAGTTTTCTCTAATATCTTAGAAGCATTATTGCAGAAATTAAAAGGAAATAATGTATTACTTTTATATGTTGATATAAACAAATTTGTTTTCTGAGGGAAAGAAAAAGACAAAACAGTTGTTGTTTATCTGTTGTGTTTACCTCCAGACAACTGCTGTGTTTATCTTCTAACAGTTGTTTGTTATTGATATGGAAGATTAAGAATGTAACTTTTTCACAAACATTTGATCTCCACTGATTTTTGGAACACTGAATCAAGGTTGTAAGGCTACATTAAATTATTGTTATGGATAAGCACCAAGATTTAATGGGTTTGGTTGATTACCTCATGCACCTAATCATTATCACATTGATATCTTACTCTGTCATTGTAACTCTCAGTGATAATTGTTAAAATACATCCATGAGCAGTCACCTGAAATTCATGTTTCAGTATTGTATTCTAACTCATAGTGATCATGTTTTTTAATGTATATCCTTAAACAGTCACCCTGAAATCCATGTCTCAATTTTGTAATGCAACATAACAGTCATATGTTCCAAAGCTATGAGAAATGTTTTCCAACCTGAAGTAGTATATAATATTTAATAATAGTAATAACATTTGCTTAAGCAGCATTAATTTTTGCATGATGGTAAAAATTTATTGTAAAAACTTGTGTTTCCTAAGTACCATAATTCCTCATTTTCTAGTAATTAAAACAAAATTGTATAGTTGATGAAATAAACTGTATTTTAAAAGTATTTCTATTTTGTAGAACTATTGATGTTTCTTGTTGTGTCTCGCTGTTTTCCATTTCTTATTAAGTGTGTTTCACTGTATTCTATTTTTTATTAAATGTGTCTTACTATTTTCAAGTCCTGTTAGTCCACAGAAGATTGGAGATTTACTTGATATGTTAGAATCAAAATTTATCAGTTTGGCCACAGCTCAGGATGTGCTGAAACATTTGTTTGAAGACCATGCAAAATCTCCTCAAGAGGTACATATCAAGGTTATTTTTATTGCTATTTATTTGTGAATTGGGTTATGTATTGCTTATGTGAAGCAGTATAAATAACTTAATAATCAATTCTTTAAATACATTGTCTTAAAAAAAGAGGAATTGGATGGGATCTGGTTGAGGTGTTTAAGATTGTAAAGGAAACTGATAGTGTTGATGCATCATATTTAATAGTGAGAATATTCTAACTAAGAGACAACTATAAAGTTTGGCAGTGTAGGAGTCAGCTTCAGATAAGACAGTTTTATTTTTCTAACAGGGTGGTTGGGTTTTGAAATGGGTTGCCAGCAAATGTTGCAGGAGTAACAAATTTGAGTGGCAAGGAGTACTTTTAATTCTTTTTATTTTTCAAAATTAATTTAATAATTTTAGCTCAGTTTCAATGAAGGGACAGCCAGTAGGTCCATAAACATTGTTAAGTGTGTATTTGTATAAGCACCTTGTTAATTATTTCTATAAATGTGTATGTGTTCAAACAGAACAAGTTTGTACATCAATGTATGTAAATCTTGTGGATGACTACTGTTAGACCACAGGTGTATATAACATTACATAATGTTTAGGGACAACAGTGGACCTATTGGTTCATCTCAGCTGTTCCATCCTCTAAGCCAAACTAAAAAAAAATTTAAAGCCAGTCTTTATCATTCATATATCTATTAAGATTCTTTTCTAAACACACTCAAATTTACTACCTCCAGAACATCTGAAGGCAATTCATTCTATATGCCAACCACCCTCTTTGATAAATGAAATTGTTTTAGCTAAAGATGGCTTCTATCCTAATTAAATCTGTATTTATGTCCATAGTTCTATAATTCTCACTGTCAAGTATGAAACATGTTGATGCATCAACATTATCAGTTCCTCATACAACCTTAAACACTTCACTATCCCCTGTAAACATTATCAGTTCCTCATACAACCTTAAACACTTCACTATCCCCTGTAAACATTATCAGTTCCTCATACAACCTTAAACACTTCACTATCCCCTGTAAACATTATCAGTTCCTCATACAACCAGAACACTTCACTATCCCCTGTAAACATTATCAGTTCCTCATACAACCTTAAACACTTCACTATCCCCTGTAAACATTATCAGTTCTCATACAACCTTAAACACTTCACTATCCCCTGTAAATATTATCAGTTCCTCATACAACCTTAAACACTTCACTATCCCCTGTAAACATTATCAGTTCCTCATACAACCTTAAATACTTCACTATCCCCTGTAAACATTATCAGTTCCTCATACAACCAGAACACTTCACTATCCCCTGTAAACATTATCAGTTCCTCATACAACTGTGAACACTTCACTATCCCTGTAAACATTATCAGTTCCTCATACAACCTTAAACACTTCACTATCCCTGTAAACATTATCAGTTCCTCATACAACCTTAAACACTTCACTATCCTCTGTGAACAATTTCAAAGATCTTAACCTCTCCTCATATGACAACCCCCCATCTCAGATACCATTTTAGTTCTCTTCTGAACACTTTCAAAAAATATAATGTCTTTCCCAAGGTAAGGAGCCTGAGACTGAACACATTATTCTATGTGGCCTATTCAGTCACCTGTACAATGAAATTATAGCCTATCTAAACTTATATTCAATATTTCTGTAGATAGAACCCCAAATCCTGTTGCCATACACTGTACACTGTTTCAATGGCTTTATAAACTGATTGACTGTTACACCAAGATCCTTTTCTTTCACAACACTTTTAAGGTTATTCCTATTAAAATTATAACACACATCTGACATTTATTTTCCAAAGTCAGTAAGTGATCTGAGTACTGTTGTAAGCCAGCAACATCCTCTTCACAGCTACCAATGGTCAGTATCATTAACCACTCCTTCATTTATGTTATTGATGCAAATCAAAAAGAGGCCTTAAGACTGATGAGCCCTGATGTACATCATTTACAACATTAATCTAGTTTGATGGTGTACGCATCAGGCCATCCCATAAGTAATGTCTGAACATTTAATACAGAAAGTGTATCATTATTTCTGTCTTTGTAGAAGGCTTTAATAACTAAAATATGTAGTAGGACGTGTATAAAAATGTTCAGACAAATAAAAAAACTAACCCAACTCCACCTATTCAGATCATTAATCAAATAAACCCTTATAAAGATGGATATGTCTGAGGAGCACATTAGACATACAATGCTTTATGAGTTTAAAAAAGGCAATAGTGCAGCATAAACTACACAAAACATTCAAAGTGTTTATGGTGTGGAGTCTGTCAATGAAAGAAAATGTCAAAGGTTGTATCAGAAGTTCAGATCAGGTGACTACAGCTTAAGTGATGTGCCACATTCAGGTTGTTCTGTTGAGTTTAATGATGACTTACTGTTGGCTGCACTTGATGAAGATTGTGCTGTAACAGTTGAAGAACTAGAACAGAAGCTTAATACAACCCATTCAACAGTTCACCGTCATCTGCAACAGCTTGGAAAGGTGTCAAAACTTGGAAAATAGGTCCCCCATGACTTGACGGAAGCCAACTTTAGATCCAGAGTAGACACTTGCATTTCTCTGCACTCTTGTGATCATAACTCACCTTATTTGGACAGGTCAGTGACTGGAGTTGAAAAATAGATATCTTATAAAAGTGTCAAGCACCACAGACAATAGCTCAGTGCAGATAAACTGGCTAAATTACAGGCAAAAATGGACCTCCATCTTAGGAAAGTCTTGTTAAGTGTTTGGTGTGGGATATTGTTGGTTTTTGAGTTCCTGCCACTCAATGCAACGATTACATCAGACTTCTACTGTCAACAGTTAGAGCACTTGAATGTTGCAGTGAAAGAAAAGAGGCCTGCTTTGATCAGCCGTAAAAGTGTCGTGTTACATCAGGATAATGCATGGCTCCATACAACAAGGATCACATCTGCAAAGATTGAAGAGCTAGACTGGGAACAACTTCCACATCTTCCTTATTCTCCAGACCTTGCTTCATCATATTATCATCTATTCCAAAGTTTGCAGAACTATCTTGATGGAAAAAGAGCTTAGAATGCATGTAGATGTCAAAACTACCCTCTCTACCTTCTTTTCATCCAAACCTCAAGAACTTTATAGAAGTGACATTCAGAAGCTTGCAAATCATTGGCAGGAGGTAATTAATAATAATGAAACATACATCATTGATTAACTAACATTCTCCTATTCTGAAACTAAAATTGCACATTACTTAAAAGGATGACCTGATGCAAGTAGATCTTAGGTGTTACCTTTATAGAAGAATAGTTATATGTACTAAAGATGTCATAATAGAACACAAACCCCATTTTTGGAAATCTGTAGAAACATGACTTAATAGGTATTAAAATAATTTAAACATAGGTTGTGAGAGAGTACGGGTGGAGCCAAATCTGTGATGAGAAGATGCTGGAAGCTATTTGTGAGAAAGTTATTGAACAATACCCACAGAAGGTATGTTTAACATTTCCTAAGAAGCTTGTGTTATGTTTGTATGTAAAGTTGATCTGACTTTTTATATATTTTCTGAAATATATTTTACTTTTTGTCTAGGTGAAGCAGTTCAAGAAAGGGAAGGAAAGAGCCTTGAATCCCTTACTGGCCGAGGTCAGGGTCAGTAGTTTGAACAGAGCTGATATGGCCAAAGCAAAGAAAATCATAATTAAATTACTGAAAGAAAGAAACTAAACTATATAAATATGTAAACAACTAATAAAAATATTGTTTGTTTAGAAAGAGCCAAGACTATTTACTGGTATCCAGGGTTGCCCCGTAGTTCTGAATAGTCATGATATTGTGGTATTTTACTGTGGAAATATCTCTTAGGATCAAAAAAACAAATCATCAATCCTATAATTATATGTAGGTTTTTGACGTTACGTTAAGAGAATTTCCTAGAACAAAAGTTTCAATGACACTCCACATGTACACTCGTGGTAATGACATCCAAGAACTGACCTGCTCTGTATGCATTATGTTGACAAAAGTTTCAATGACACACCACATGTACACTCGTGGTACGACATCCAAGAACTGACCTGCTCTGTATGCATTATGTTGACAAAAGTTTCAATGACACACCACATGTACACTCGTGGTACGACATCCAAGAACTGACCTGCTTTTGTTTTGTACAATAGTCATATTTCAATTGTTCTAGTTGTTGTACATTATTACTATATGTAAATAAGCACAGCAAACATTTATTCTAGTTACAACTCTTGTATTGGGTTGCTAAGCCTTAAGAAATTTTGCTTGGGGAAGATGTGAAATGAAATATTTTTAGGTTGTATATATACATTATAATTAACCAAAAAACAAACCATATGTTACATCAGCAATACTATAGAATTCCATAATAATTTATCAAGTTTAATAACCAAGCTGCATTTGGTTCTAAAAATATAGACATTTCAAACAGACTAAAGAGTGAATTTGCCAGGCTGAAGGTTTGTCTCAAAGCAGAGAGTTGACATTGTTATATTTGAAAATGGCTTAGAAATTCATTAGCAGCGTACATAAGAGACCGTTGAACAGGGCTGGTGTGTTTGATTTGGGATATAGAAGTGTACGTAAGAGACTGTTGAACAGGGCAGCTGTGTTTGATTTGGGATATAGAAGTGTAATGTAAGAGACTGCTGAACAGGGCCGCTGTGTTTGATTTGGGATATAGAAGTGTACGTAAGAGACTGTTGAACAGGGCCGCTGTGTTTGATTTGGGATATAGAAGTGTACGTAAGAGACTGTTGAACAGGGCCGCTGTGTTTGATTTGGGATATAGAAGTGTACGTAAGAGACTGTTGAACAGGGCCGCTGTGTTTGATTTGGGATATAGAAGTGCACGTAAGAGACTGCTGAACAGGGCCGCTGTGTTTGATTTGGGATATAGAAGTGTACGTGAAGAGACTGCTGAACAGGGCCGCTGTGTTTGATTTGGGATATAGAAGTGTACGTAAGAGACTGCTGAACAGGGCCGCTGTGTTTGATTTGGGATATAGAAGTGCACGTAAGAGACTGCTGAACAGGGCCGCTGTGTTTTGATTTGGGATATAGAAGTGTACGTAAGAGACTGTTGAACAGGGCGCTGTGTTTGATTTGGGATATAGAAGTGCACGTAAGAGACTGCTGAACAGGGCCGCTGTGTTTTGATTTGGGATATAGAAGTGCAACGTAAGAGACTGCTGAACAGGGCGCTGTGTTTGATTTGGGATATAGAAGTGTAATGCACGTAGAGACTGCTGAACAGGGCCGCTGTGTTTGATTTGGGATATAGAAGTGCACGTAAGAGACTGTTGAACAGGGCGCTGTGTTTGATTTGGGATATAGAAGTGCACGTAAGAGACTGCTGAACAGGGCCGCTGTGTTTGATTTGGGATATAGAAGTGCAACGTAAGAGACTGCTGAACAGGGCCACTGTGTTTGATTTGGGATATAGAAGTGTAACGTAAGAGACTGCTGAACAGGGCTGCTGTGTTTGATTTGGTGATATAGAAGTGCACGTAAGAGACTGCTGAACAGGGCCACTGTGTTTGATTTGGGATATAGAAGTGCACGTAAGAGACTGTTGAACAGGGCTGCTGTGTTTGATTTGTGATATAGAAGTGTACGTAAGAGACTGTTGAACAGGGCTGCTGTGTTTGATTTGTGATATAGAAGTGTACGTAAGAGACTGTTGAACAGGGCCGCTGTGTTTGATTTGGGATATAGAAGTGTACGTAAGAGACTGTTGAACAGGGCTGCTGTGTTTGATTTGTGATATAGAAGTGTAATAAGAGACTGTTGAACAGGGCTGCTGTGTTTGATTTGGGATATAGAAGTGTACGTAAGAGACTGTTGAACAGGGCTGCTGTGTTTGATTTGTGATATAGAAGTGTACGTAAGAGACTGTTGAACAGGGCCGCTGTGTTTGATTTGGGATATAGAAGTGTACGTAAGAGACTGTTGAACAGGGCCACTGTGTTTGATTTGGGATATAGAAGTGTACGTAAGAGACTGTTGAACAGGGCCGCTGTGTTTGATTTGGTACATAAGCTTATTAACTTGAATTTGTAATTCATACAAAACTATAGACTTTGTATTTAGACATTACAAACATCTAATTTAAACTGGTGCTGTATTTAACATACCAAGTGATATTCAGGTGTGTTCTTTTAATATTTACATTTAATTTCTTAATGTATAATATGAAAATTTCAATTACAATCTACATTTCACTACCAAACTGTGATATAAATTCATAAAATAGTAGTTCAATGACCTGGCCTTTAACTTGTGTGGAAAGGGTTAAATCAGAAAATTAATGCAACTTTCCTTTTAGCTATCCATGACTGTGTCTGGTCACTGTGTGTGATATGCAGTACCAAGATGTTTGTGAGTTAATTTACTGATAGCCTTGTCACAAATTGATTAAACTATGACCCAAATAAAGACAAAATACAAAACATCACAAAATTTATTGATTTCTTCTGTCACAACACCACAAATGAAGAATACCAAACTGATTTATTATTAACATAGAAAATATCTTGAAAGTACGATTTTTTTTCATTTTAGAATTAATATAAAACGGTGATACTAGAAGTCACACTCTGGCACAGTGAGTTGTGTCTTCAATTATTAAAAACACTTTCAGAGATACTGATATAATGCCAGACTAACCTATACATTTGATAATCACAAACTAACTTCCTGGTGGGGGGTATATTATAATAAAGGAAGTATCACAACTAACTTTCTGGGGGGTATGTTATAATAAAGGAAGTAACATATAAGTTATGATATGATCTTTAAGCTCTTGCATAGACTAACAGTCACATCTCTATAGGGCATAATTCCTTTCAAAAGCTGTGTAAAAGTAATGTATTAAACACCCATACAAAGTCAGTCACAAACAGTATACTTCAAGTCTTTTGATTAAGTCGATATCATTGTGGAGACTAAAATAGTCATATTAATAACTATATAATAGTTGTTCTAAGTGATTACTGTAAACCACTACAATACAGTTACTCTGTCCTGACATGAACATATGTAATTATTTAAGATGAGTGGTTAATCTATGTGAATATTTTGATTTTTTTAAAACCAAACACATCCTAGAAAGTGTTTTAATTTAGTGTAAATTATCCAAACAATAGCACAGTTTCATACCTCAACGTGCAAAGATCCCAAAGTTTAACACTTCTTGTCTGAAGATGTTATTTTAAAATACATTATTCTGTACATATGGTATAAAAAGATAAGTGTTTGTTATTGTGATATACACATAACCTGTGTTTTGTCAGTTCTTATATAAAAATATAATGGTTTATTAAACTCATTCTTCCTTGGTTTCCAGAGAGACTAAACTAGTTATTTCTCATCATGACGTTTATGTAAAAACACTAACACTATGTGAAAAACACACACCATCAACTGGTTAACAGCTGAGAAAGTTACAACCAACACAAAATATGGAAGACTTAGAGTTGGAAACACTTTCTTTTTTACTTTATCTGCAATTATCAAAAAGGCTACACCTTATTAGTGGAAAAACAAAGATTTCTACTGAACAAGAGTTTAGTTCCTAAACTACGAAATGTCACACAGATACAGTAAGAAACATTAATGTGATGATACATGGACCTGCCTTACCTTGTTCCATATCAGTCACACAGACATTATGAAAACAACATTAACCTTTTAACAGAAGTGGATTCAAAACATTGTTTATAAATCAATGTTAATACAGGGTTTAAGTTCTCATTTAAAAAAAAATCCTTAAAGTATGAGAACTGAGATTATTTTTTATGTTTTCACACTATGTAATTCTCAAAGACAAAGAATTAGTTTAATAAATACTAATTTAATAATACTAGATAAAAGCCAGCATGTCACTCCATGCTTGATTTCTCAAAATGGGAGTCATAAAAACCAAAATGCATTTATATCTAGATTGAATAGTTTGATTACTGTATGCCAATTACAATCTTAGTGATGTGGGTCCATGATACCTTATAAGTGCAGTGAATGTTGATATAATAAGTCTAAAGACGCATCATCTAGCCTAGAACCCTGTGCATGAAACTTATGTAGTGTGGATCATCTAGCCTAGAACCCTGTGCATGTAACTTATCATGAAAGTAAAAATATACACTGATTTAGTCTAAACTAAGCTATTTTCTATTATTTTACCTATGTTTTTAATAAAATATATACCTTGTTAACCAACAAAATTAAGGATCAATAAGTTTTGTTGTTTATACATTTCATTTTATATTTTCAGCACATAGACCAACAACAATATTAGGTTATAGTTTTGTTCATAAACAACATGACATAAAAGCCATTGTTGAAATGTAGTGTTACTAAACTGCAATGGCTTTTCTATATATTATAAATTGTTAAACTAACACACATAATAATTCTTGGTAACTATCAATATGCTACAAATTCACTTCATAAATGATCTTAATTTCGATTGCCTCACAAAGGAATTTACTGATGTTTGACCAGCTGAACTACACTTTTTCAGCATCTCTATTGGTCAAGTTTCATTTTGTAAAATTTATTTCAGTTAGGAACTGTAAGGTTAGGGATGGGTGTGGTAGTATTTGGTCTGTCATTTTTGACTGTCTATAAGGAACTTCATTATATTATAGATAATACTAAGCCAAAACAACTTTTATGTCTTCGTTACATACATAAGCTAGAAAACCAGAAATCACATGTGGTGTCTGATACAATTTGTAGATATTTTAGTAAGAAAAAAACAGTAATTTAGATTTACTTACTAATTTTGTATGGTGGTTACAAGGTTGGTCAAATCAACTGAGCGTATACATAGTTATGATATTGAAACTAACAAATAAAATACTACATTTTGCGGAAACAACAACAACGAACAAACCCTAATATTTAGTCAGGAGGTTAGAGAGATTACAAACAAACCCTAATATTTAGTCAGGATGTTTGAGAGATTACAAAACAAACCCTAATATTTAGTCAGGAGGTTAGAGAGATTACAAAACAAACCCTAATATTTAGTCAGGAGGTTAGAGAGATTACAAAACAAACCCTAATATTTAGTCAGGAGGTTAGAGAGATTACAAAACAAACCCTAATATTTAGTCAGGATGTTTGAGAGATTACAAAACAAATCCTAATATTTAATCAAGATGTTTGAGAGATTACAAACAAACCCTAATATTTAGTCAGGAGGTTAGAGAGATTACAAAACAAATCCTAATATTTAGTCAGGAGGTTTGAGAGATTAAACAAATGAAATTTGTGGATTTTCAGAGGAATGAAGGTATTTTTAATCTTGATATGAAAATTGTGCTTGAAACAGCCAACATTCTACTCCATATATTTATGGACATATTTTTAGTAAACATGCCTAACTGAAAACTTATCAGATTTCGTGAAGATACACATGGTTTCTTAATGGTTACAAGGTTGTGTAAAATGCACGACTCCATTGCAAAAAGTATAATGTAGTAATACAGGTGTTTGGATTATCTGGTACCACATCAGTCACATGGATATAATGGAAACGTTAATGTGGTAATATACTCGCTTTATGTTACCTTGTACTGTATCAGTCACACAGTAGTAGAAATATTAATTTGATAATACACGTGCTTGACTTACTACTATATGAGTCACACAAATGTAGTGGAAACATTAAGGTGACAATACACTTACTTGCCTTATTTAGTACTGTACCAGTCACATGGACACAGTACAAACAATGATGTCATAATGCACTTACTTGCCTTATTTAGTACTGTACCAGTCACATTAATATGATAATATACTTGCTTGCTTTATCTCGTACTATATGGCCACACAAATATAATGGAAACATTAATTTGACAATACATTTACTTGTCTTACCTAGTACTATACCAGTCACACAGACATAGTGGAAATGCAACTATACATGGCTGGGTATATAGTGAACAATAGCAGTCACACAAACACAATGGAAACATGTTAATAACTATAAAGAGAAATATGTTTGTTAGATTTTTCTTGGAGATTAGCAGCTCAGAAGAGGGTTACGAAAGTCACAATACATGACGAAACTTGATAGGCACTCTTAAAAACCAGAAGCACTTAATACATCATTAAGTTCTTTTATGCAAAACACTGTGCACCATAAATTAACAAGTTGACAAAGCTTCACTGCTACCTATATGTTACAACTGATCCTGAAACACTGTCCAGCTTGTTGGTCAGATATATATATATATAACACACACAAAAGAGTGGTTTATCACACATCTTCTTCTAGGATCTTCTCTAATTGATGCTTGAGCACATGGAAAGCTGGTCGATCTTCAGGATGCTGCCAATAGAGTAACAAACATACATAATGATTTTGTTCCACACATTTCACTCAGTGTTTTCACTTTTAATTAACAGAAACAGGATATAAAGACAAGCTTTACACCTTTCATACACTCGAAGTTTTACGTTTCTTAACATTTTCACCAGAAACCCATTATTCAACTCCTACACTGGCTTTCATAGGAAACTTTACGGCAAAGGTCAGTTAAATAAAATAACAACTGAAACTACATTTAAACAACATACAAAACACATAATTAGTGGCATCAATCATAACAGCTATCCACAATAAAACATCACACTGAAGCCCTGAAGATAATGGTATTTATCAGAAACCACAAATATACAAAATAAAACATCACACTGAAACCCTGAAGATAATGGTATTTATCAGAAACCACAAATATACAAAATAAAACATCACACTGAAACCCTGAAGATAATGGTATTTATCAGAAACCACAAATATACAAAATAAAACATCACACTGAAGCCCTGAAGATAATGGTATTTATCAGAAACCACAAATATACAAAATAAAACATCACACTGAAACCCTGAAGATAATGGTATTTATCAGAAACCACAAATATACAAAATAAAACATCACACTGAAACCCTGAAGATAATGGTATTTATCAGAAACCACAAATATACAAAATAAAACATCACACTGAAGCCCTGAAGATAATGGTATTTATCAGAAACCACAAATATACAAAATAAAACATCACACTGAAACCCTGAAGATAATGGTATTTATCAGAAACCACAAATATACAAAATAAAACATCACACTGAAACCCTGAAGATAATGGTATTTATCAGAAACCACAAATATACAAAATAAAACATCACACTGAAACCCTGAAGATAATGGTATTTATCAGAAACCACAAATATACAAAATAAAACATCTCACTGAAACCCTGAAAATAATGGTATTTATAAGAAACCACAAATATACAAAATAAAACATCACACTGAAACCCTGAAGATAATGGTATTTATCAGAAACCACAAATATACAAAATAAAACATCTCACTGAAACCCTGAAAATAATGGTATTTATAAGAAACCACAAATATACAAAATAAAACATCACACTGAAACCCTGAAGATAATGGTATTTATAAGAAACCACAACTTAACAGATATACAAAATAAAACATCACACTGAAGTGAAGAGGTTAAAGAAACCACACGTCACACCAGAACTCAGCAGATTTCCAAAACAAACCAAGTAACACTAAAAGCCAGTCAACCTTAAGTTGTGTGTAATGTGAGCACTTATGATGACTGTTTCTATTTAGAACAGGTTAGTTTATGCTTAACTTTATCACAGATCAATCAAATGTTTGTCTAAGCTTGTAGATGTAAATATGAGAAAAACTAGTTGCATAATATAAACACAAACAGCCACAGGCTAAATAAAGATAATTAATTATAGAACATGCATGATATTACAAAACTCAAAGGTTCAAGAAGTCTTGATAGAAATGAATAAAACCTTACAACCTGACTGATATATATAGTACCCTTCTTCTTCAGGGGCAATTTGGGAACGGTAGTGTAATCAAGTGAGTAATACATCTGAATAAATAAAGGGTGTCTCGTGACATCATAAAGATCATCCAGTTTTCCAGGAAATGTTTACTTCTCCGTGTACTGTTTTCTTATTTCCAGTACAAAATAGCCGATGGCGAGAACGTTTGTGAAATGGTGTTGGGGAAATTTATTTTAAAAGGTTAAATATACATTTATTGAAACTAAACTTAAGTGTTTAAATGAAATGGAGGTGACACCTGCATAATGATTGATAAAGATATGTTACAGTAACCAATTTACAAAAACAGGTATGGAAAATTATATTAAACAAATAGTAACTTTTATAAAGTTCAGCTTTCTTATTACATGACAAAATAAGCAAAGAATAACAATTGAGACCACTGATTCCAGGAACAAGATTACTTCTGAAAGGTTGAACAGTGTTCAGATAACCAATCACATAATAATCTTTTATAGGGTTAAAGGGTATTTATTCATTAATGGTGGAATATACACATACACACATAAACATTGAAATATCATAAACAGATAGTGATGAAACACATATACATGTATAATATGCACACACAAGCATCAAGACATTACATACAAACAGTACAGGTAAGCAGTGAAACATGTAAATATATATATACACACACAAGCATCAAGACATTACATACAAACAGTACAGGTAAGTGGTGAAACATGTAAATATATATATATACACACACACACACAAGCATCAAGACATTACATACAAACAGTACAGGTAAGTGGTGAGACATGTAAATATATATATACACACACACACACAAGCATCAAGACATTACATACATAACAGTACAGGTAAGTGGTGAAACATGTAAATATATATATATATACACACACACACATACACACACAAGCATCAAGACATTACATACAAACAGTACAGGTAAGTGGTGAAACATGTAAATATATATATATACACACACACACACACAAGCATCAAGACATTACATACAAACAGTACAGGTAAGTGGTGAAACATGTAAATATATACACACACACACACACAAGCATCAAGACATTACATACAAACAGTACAGGTAAGTGGTGAAACATGTAAATATATACACACACACAAGCATCAAGACATTACATACAAACAGTACAGGTAAGTGGTGAAACATGTAAATATATATATATATATATACACACACACAAACATCAAGACATTACATACAAACAGTACAGGTAAGTGGTGAAACATGTAAATATATATATACACACACACACACACACACAACACAAGCATCAAGACATTACATACAAACAGTACAGGTAAGTGGTGAAACATGTAAATATATATATACACACACACACACACACACAAGCATCAAGACATTACATACAAACAGTACAGGTAAGTGGTGAAACATGTAAATATATACACACACACACACAAACATCAAGACATTACATACAAACAGTACAGGTAAGTGGTGAAACATGTAAATATATATATACACACACACACAATAACACAAAGCATCAAGACATTACATACAAACAGTACAGGTAAGTGGTGAAACATGTAAATATATATATATATACACACACACACAAAACATCAAGACATTACGTACAAACAGTACAGGTAAGTGGTGAAACATGTAAATATATACACACACACACACACAAAACATCAAGACATTACATACAAACAGTACAGGTAAGTGGTGAAACATGTAAATATATATATACACACACACACACACAAGCATCAAGACATTACATACAAACAGTACAGGTAAGTGGTGAAACATGTAAATATATATATACACACAAGCATCAAGACATTACATACAAACAGTACAGGTAAGTGGTGAAACATGTAAATATATATATACACACACACACAAGCATCAAGACATTACATACAAACAGTACAGGTAAGTGGTAAAACATGTAAATATATACACACACACACACACACACATGTAAATATATATAGCATCAAGACATTACATACAAACAGTACAGGTAAGTGGTGAAACATGTAAATATATATATACACACACACACACACAAGCATCAAGACATTACATACACACAGTACAGGTAAGTGGTGAAACATGTAAATATATATATACACACACATCACAATACATAAGTGGTGAAACAAGCATCAAGACATTACATACAAACAGTACAGGTAAGTGGTGAAACATGTAAATATATATATACACACACACACACACACACAAGCATCAAGACATTACATACACACAGTACAGGTAAGTGGTGAAACATGTAAATATATATATACATACATCACACATCATCAAAGCATCAAGACAAGACATACAAACAGTACAGGTAAGTGGTGAAACATGTAAATATATATATACACACACACACACACAAGCATCAAGACACAAACAGTACAGGTAAGTGGTGAAACATGTAAATATATATATACACACACACACACACACAAGCATCAAGACATTACATACAAACAGTACAGGTAAGTGGTGAAACATGTAAATATATATATACACACAAACATCAAGACATTACATACACACAGTACAGGTAAGTGGTGAAACATGTAAATATATACACACACACAAGCATCAAGACATTACATACAAACAGTACAGGTAAGTGGTGAAACATGTAAATATATATATACACACACACACACACACACACACAAGCATCAAGACATTACATACAAACAGTACAGGTAAGTGGTGAAACATGTAAATATATACACACACACACACACACAAGCATCAAGACATTACATACAAACAGTACAGGTAAGTGGTGAAACATGTAAATATATATATATATACACAAGCATCAAGACTACACAGAAACAGCATACGTAAACAATGGACATTCATACATATATGTAGACACACACATTTCAACCAGATGTCACATATGAATGCATACAATGTTAGTGATGTATATGTCAGAGGGAGAAGTCTTTCGATTTCTTACAAATGTAGACATTTAACCTGCATAATATTGACTTACTTTTTCCCAGCATGATCTCATCACAACATAACCTTCTCTTGGACAAGCTCTGGGCCTCTCTAGACGCTGACCTCTTTGGACCTGTTCTACTACTTCAGCATTTGTTGCTCTTCCATAAGGCATTTTACCACAGGTAAACACTTCCCACATTAATACCCCTGTAAACATAAACAATAAGCTACATGAAATGTTTCTATTCAAGTATAGTTTAGAAAGTCATTAATAGAAAGTCATTAATAGAAATTTAGTGCATGCTGGAAGGATTTAAAAATGTTGACAATGAAGTTAAATGAGAATGAGGAAACGTTTGTATTTCAGTCAACATCTGACCTCTGAAGTTATATTAGGGTTAGCTGTACAACTTGAGTGTTTCATAGGGAGTCTGCTACACTATAGGGAAAGCACATCAGGTGTGCTTGTTTGAACTGTCTGGTCACGCAAACTTCTTTAAATGACTGGCTGAACTATTTACAATAAGGTTGGGTAAAGAAACTCTGATGTACCTGTTTTATGCAAACCTATATTACCTGCTGCATCAACAATTGATACAAGTCAATACAATAAACTTATATTGTTAAAATCATAATTAACATTTAAGACAGACATTTTTGAACTCAAGAGTTGCTGGGTTATCAACTGATACAAGTTAAGGCATTAAAGTTGTGTTGTTAAAATTGTAAATAACAATTAAAAAAAACGTTATGATCTAATAATGTACAGTATCTGTTAAAGGTTCTGTCAGTGTACAGTTTCCGTTGAAGGTTCTGTAAGTGTACAGTTTCTGTTAGTGTACAGTTTCCATTGAAAGTTCTGTTAGTGTACAGTTTTCATTGAAAGTTCTGTTAGTGTACAGTTTCCATTGAAGGTTCTGTTAGTGTACAGTTCCATTGAAGGTTCTGTAAGTGTACAGTTTCCATTGAAGTTCTGTAAGTGTACAGTTTCCATTGAAGGTTCTGTAAGTGTACAGTTTCCATTACAGGTTCTGACAGTGTACAGTTACCGTTACAGGTTCTGACAGTGTACAGTTTCCATTGAAGGTTCTGTAAGTGTACAGTTTCCATTGAAGGTTCTGTAAGTGTACAGTTACCATTACAGGTTCTGACAGTGTACAGTTACCATTACAGGTTCTGACAGTGTACAGTTACCATTACAGGTTCTGACAGTGTACACTATCTGTCAAAGGTTCTGTTAATGTACAGTAGGTTCTGACAGTGTACAGTTTCCATTGAAAGTTCTGACAGTGTACAGTTACCATTACAGGTTCTGACAGTGTACAGTTTCCATTGAAAGTTCTGTCAGTGTACAGTTACCATTACAGGTTCTGACAGTGTACAGTTACCATTACAGGTTCTGACAGTGTACAGTTTCCATTACAGGTTCTGACAGTGTACAGTTACCATTACAGGTTCTGACAGTGTACAGTTACCATTACAGGTTCTGACAGTGTACAGTTTCCATTACAGGTTCTGACAGTGTACAGTTTCCATTGAAAGTTCTGTCAGTGTACAGTTTCCATTACAGGTTCTGACAGTGTACAGTTACCATTGAAAGTTCTGTCAGTGTACAGTTACCATTACAGGTTCTGACAGTGTACAGTTTCCATTGAAAGTTCTGACAGTGTACAGTTTCCATTACAGGTTCTGACAGTGTACAGTTACCATTACAGGTTCTGACAGTGTACAGTTTCCATTGAAAGTTCTGCCAGTGTACAGTTTCCATTACAGGTTCTGACAGTGTACAGTTACCATTACAGGTTCTGACAGTGTACACTATCTGTCAAAGGTTCTGCCAATGTACAGTAGGTTCTGACAGTGTACACTATCTGTCAACATGTTATCTAAATCAACATATACTTTTTAAAACAAATTCTGCAGTGTACATTTTCTACTGCAGGTTATGCAAATAACTGGTGCTGTTGGAGGTCTCATAACATTTAATATTAACTTGAAAACAGAATTAAATATTATTATTTAAGTTGGTACAGAGGTCTTTCTATCTAATTATTGATACATAATAATTATACAACACTAAACACAACACAACTCAGAACATTAGAAGAGTATTTGGTTAGCAACTTACTGTAAGGTCTATCTCTGACACCTTCCAGAAATGGAAAATTAAATACAGAAATTAATATTTAAAAACATAGTGTAAGTCAAGAGTGCCAATATGAAACTTACCATAAGCCCAAACATCTGACTTGCTGCTAAACCTTGTGTATCCCAGCACTTCAGGAGGAGCCCATTTGATAGGGAACTTTGTACCACCAGAACTTGTATATTCATCATCTATGACGTACCTGAAGAACAAAACTAACCATGTAATTACTATGTTTGTTGATTACAGCCTATTTAATGGGGAACTTTGTACCACCAGATCTTGTATATTCATCACATATCACATACCTGAAGAACATAACTAACCATGTAATTACTATGTTTGTTGATTACAGCGCATTTAATTGGGAACTTTGTACCACCAGAACTTGAATATTCATCACATATCACATACCTGAAGTACATAACCTAATCATGTAATTACTATGTTATGATATAAGAAGGACAACTACATGATTAATAAATGTTTACTGTCAGAAGGTAGACTGTAAATAAGACAGGATTTAACCATAAATGACAGGAATTATTGGTTAATAATGCAGTATATCATTGTTAGACAGTAGGGTTAACATTTTAAACAGCCATGAAAACACCATGGAAGAACACTAGACAAAAATAAAGTACCCATGTTTAGCATTAGTCCGTATTTGATTTTTCTTGCCTCATAGGTTTGATTTCCCCATAGAAATGGGGACTCACTCAGGGAACACTGATCTAATTACAGTACCACTGAAAGATAACAAGTATCGACAAAATGAATATTTCTTACCAAAACATGTTCAGAGAAAGAACTGAAAAGGACTGAAAGAGACCAGTTCAGTCAGTCAGGAAGACACATCATCTGACAAGCTTGGAGCACAAACAGAAATATTTTACATTTTTTAATAAGCTACAAATAAAATCATCATCTAGAAATAGTTATAGAAGACCAAACAATACATTACCTGGTTAAACCAAAATCTGCAACTTTCACAACATTACCATCGCCAACTAGACAGTTGCGAGCAGCTAAATCTCTATGAATATAATTGTGCTCTTCCAAATGTGCCATGCCACTACACACCTGAAGACAGATATCTAGCAAAACAGATGGTTTCTGGAGCAGCCTCTGGTCAGTTTTTCGCAGATAACTTAACAAGGATCCTTAAAAAGACAAGAAATTAAACAAGTGTATATAAATCAAAATTTGTTACTACAGAAAACACTAAGTTAATACATACAGTAAACATCTAAACTTGTTACTACAGAAAACACAAAGTTAATACATACAGTATACTTTAGGATTTCAATAAAACACACTAATCATGCCTCATAAATACTGTAACAATGATTAAAACATCTTATGTTTCATGTATTCAGCAAAAATGAGAATAAACACATTTACCATGCTTCATGTATTCAGTAACAATGAAAATAGGTCTATGTTTGCTGCACACTCCATAGAGTTGCACTAAGTTTGGATGCTGTAGTTTGCTGCAAATAAGACAGAAGGTTGTAATTAAATGAAATATAACAGTGGAAAAGAGATTAGTTAGACAAAAATATAGATATCTACAATGTAAAATAGTTCTCTACTTTCTATACTTTGTTCACTTTCTTGTCCTTTACATAGATGAATGTATATTAGTTCTCTACTTTCTATACTTTGTTCACTTTCTTGTTCTTTACACAGCTGAATGTAAAATAGTTCCTTACTTTCTATAATTTGTTCACTTTCTTGTTCTTTACATAGCTGAATGTAAAATAGTTCTCTACTTTTTATACTTTGTTCACTTTCTTGTTCTTTACATAGTTGAATGTAAAATAGTTCTCTACTTTCTATACTTTGTTCACTTTCTTGTTCTTTACATAGCTGAATGTAAAATAGTTCTCTACTTTCTATACTTTGTTCACTTTCTTGTTCTTTACATAGTTGAATGTAAAATAGTTCTCTACTTTTTATACTTTGTTCACTTTCTTGTTCTTTACATAGCTGAATGTAAAATAGTTCTCCACTTTCTATACTTTATTCACTGTCTTGTTCTTTACATAGCTGAATGTAAAATAGTTCTCTACTTTCTATACTTTGTTCACTTTCTTGTTCTTTACATAGCTGAATGTAAAATAGTTCTCTACTTTTTATACTTTGTTCACTTTCTTGTTCTTTACATAGCTGGATGTAAAATAGTTCTCCACTTTCTATACTTTATTCACTTTCTTGTTCTTTACATAGCTGAATGTAAAATAGTTCTCTACTTTCTATACTTTGTTCACTTTCTTGTTCTTTACATAGCTGAATGTAAAATAGTTCTCTACTTTTAATACTTTGTTCACTTTCTTGTTTTTTACATAGCTAAATGTAAAATAGTTCTCTACTTTCTATACTTTGTTCACTTTCTTGTTCTTTACATAGCTGAATGTAAAATAGTTCTCTACTTTCTATACTTTGTTCACTTTCTTGTTCTTTACATAGCTGAAGGTAAAATAGTTCTCTACTTTCTATACTTTGTTCACTTTCTTGTTCTTTACATAGCTGAATGTAAAATAGTTCTCTACTTTCTATACTTTGTTCACTTTCGTGTTCTTTACATAGTTGAATGTAAAATAGTACTCTACTTTCTATACTTTGTTCACTTTCTTGTTCTTTACATAGCTGAATGTAAAATAGTTCTCTACTTTTTATACTTTGTTCACTTTCTTGTTCTTTACATAGCTGAATGTAAAATAGTTCTCCACTTCTATACTTTATTCACTTTCTTGTTCTTTACATAGTTGAATGTAAAATAGTTCTCTACTTTCCATACTTTGTTCACTTTCGTGTTCTTTACATAGCTGAATGTAAAATAGTTCTCTTCTTTCTATACTTTGTTCACTTTGTTGTTCTTTACATAGCTGAATGTAAAATAGTTCTCTACTTCCTATACTTTGTTCACTGAGTTTATGGTTCTTTATGTAGCTCAATCTAAAATAGTTCTTTATTTTATATACTTTGTTCACTGAGTTTCTTGTTTTTTACACAGGTGAAAGTAAATTATTTCTCTACTTTCCATACTAAATACTTACGTCATTACTTTAGCTTCATCAATAAAGTCATCTTCAGACATGCTTCCTTCTTTCATCATCTTCACAGCTACATCAAAGCTGCCTCGCCACTTCCCTCTTCTCACAACCTAAAATAAAAGAGAACAAATATCTTTTAAATTTTCTGCGATTTCATCATTTGAAATTGTAATCATAACACCAGATAACTCGAACAGGCTTAAGATAAAACAGCATCACAGTTACTATGCATTTGTTCATATTTGTTTCTTTATTTTCGAACACTGCAAATCAAATAAACACAACATAACCACAGAAAATACCCAAATACTATATAAAGAAACAAACATAAATGCAAAATCAAAGAAACCTTACTTATACAACAACTCAAGCTCAAAATAAACCAATACAAAGAAACACCTTTCTACCTATATTAATATATAATCAAATGTATAGGAATTCGCTCTACATTCCTACACTCAGTTACACAACCCCCTTCAAACATGTGGTCCGCTATCAGTCAGTTATCTCTTTCTTTGTGAATTCGACAATGACTGAAAACGGTCGAAATGTTGTTCGCTCCTCTACATAAAATTTTTCTCAACCCAAACTAGCCATTTTTTTTTATATAATTACAACAGAAAGTGTTCGTACCCATACATCTCAAGTGGTTTTTTGCTCATAACTTAAAAAGTATCACAATTAGGCTAACAGAAGTATAACTTATTATAAATATTATACTAACACACATCTACATAATTTTTTATGTAAATTAAATGAGAAATAAACTATTTATAAACAAATGACCAAAAATATAAGGAGCAGAAAGGCAGAAAGTGTTTGTACAGTTCAGAACGTGTGAAAAAACTGATATTCCCGTAAAAATTTTGTTTAGTTTGGCGAATAAACTACATTATACCATTCCAGAACTAGACACTGGGTTCATAATTATTGGAATTTAGTCAGCAAAAAAATGTACTTCTGGCAATTTAGCACCGTCTCCGTCATTATTTGCTTGGTTATCATGGCGAACAGGAAACAACTGTCCAGTGATTTAAAAATCTAAATTATTGTAAAATACAAGTCTTGTGTGTCTCTTTCCGGTATTGCTACACAACTTAATGTGCTGAAATCTACCATTCAAAGCAGCTTACAGGATCAACTGCTAACCTCCCTTGTTCTGGATGCCCAACTAAAATTTCAGAGAGAACCAAGAGGAAGGTTCTCAGAGAAGTTAGTAGGATCCCTCGTTTAACACGTAATGACATACAGAAACTGGTAAGGGAAACTGGGGTTGAAGTAAGCACCTCTACAGTTACGAACATGTTATGCTCTTCTGGATTCAAAGCATGCTGTCCTCGTGGAACTCCATATTTAAAGCCTGTTCATTTAGAAGCACAATTGAGGTATGCAAGCAAGCATGTAGATAAACTCTTTACCTATTGGAAGAGTATTCTTTAGTCAGACGAGACTAAAATGGAGCTTTCTGGACACAATGATGTTTGCTATATTTTCCGTAAGAAGGGGTAACGAAATCTTCCAAAGAACACTGTCCCTACAGTTAAACATGGAGGTGGCTCAATCATGCTATGAGGTTCCTTCAGCTCTTCTGGTGTTGGCAGCCTTCACCACGTCAACAGAATCATGAAAAAAGAAGAGTACGTTGATATATTAGGCACTCATATCAAGAATGATACTCGGAACTTGCGGTCATTGAATCTTCCAGCACAACAATGACCCTAAGCACATATCAAAATATGTGCAATCCTGGTTTCAGAGGAATCATACAAGCCTTCTGGAGTGGCCATTGCAGTCACCTGATCTCAACCCAATTGAAAACGTTTGGCATGAGTTGCAGACCAGGGTTCATCAGCTTCATCCGAAAAACTTACAAGAGTTGGAGGCCTTCTGTAAAGAAGAATGGAAGAAAATACCAGGCAAGTACTTTCAAACAATCATGGAGGGCTTTGAGGAAAGATTGCACCAAGTAATTCACCTGAAAAGCTACACAACTGAACATTAACATAAATGCACGAACACTTTCTGTCCCTCCTATGTTTGGCTATTTGTTTAAAAACAGTTTATTTGTTGTTCAAATCTTGTACAATCTTATAAGATAACATTTATACAAACACTAACTCCAAACTATCAAGTCATCATTATATCAAGAGCGATTAATATACAACAGTAAACAAATGCTTACTCCAAACTATCAAGTCTTTATTATATCAACAGTGATTAATATACAACAGTAAACAAATGCTTACTACGAACTATCAAGTCTTTATTATATCAACAGTGATTAATATACAACAGTAAACAAATGCTTACTCCAAACTATCAAGTCTTTATTATATCAACAGTGATTAATATACAACAGTAAACAAACACTTACTCCAAACTATCAAGTCCTTATTACATCAACAGGGATTAATATACAACAGTTAACAAACACTTCCTTCAAACTAACAAGTCCTTATCATATCAACAGTGATTAATACACAACAGTAAACAAACACTTACTCCAAACTATCAAGTCCTTATTACATCAACAGGGATTAATATGCAACAGTAAACAAACACCCTCTCCAAACTATCAATTCTTTATTATATCAACAGTGATTAATATGCAACAGTAAACAAACACTTACTCCAAACTGCCCGCTGCCAAGTTCTTCCAATAAAGTAAGCTCAGATGAATCTATTTCCCACTTATCTGGAAAAATATACAATTATGTTAGTTGTAAAGAAATTGGAAAAGACTGTACTAAGAAATTAAATAAGTAGGAAAATAAATAAGTTATATTGTCTTAAAGCCAGGAACTAACTATATTGAAATGATGTGTTGATGTTTTGCACAAAAGTGATAAGTAGGAAAAGTATATACGACAAATCAGTCATACAGAACCAAAGTTATGTGGTAAGTCTGTCAAAAACAACAAAAGTGTGAAGTGTCACCAAGATACCAGTAATAAAGAACCAAAGTTATGTGGTAAGTCTGTCAAAAACAACAAAGTGTGAAGCGTCACCAAGATACTAGTAAGACTGAATCAAAGTTATGTGGTAAGTCTGTCAAAAACAACAAAGTGTGAAGTGTCACCAAGATACTAGTAAGACTGAACCAAAGTTATGTGGTAAGTCTGTCAAAAACAACAAAAGTGTGAAGTGTCACCAAGATAGCAGTAATACAGAATCAAAGTTATGTGGTAAGTCTGTCAAAAACAACAAAAGTGTGAAGTGTCACCGAGATACTAGTAATACAGAACCAAAGTTATGTGGTAAGTCTGTCAAAAACAACAAAAGTGTTAAGTGTCACCAAGATACCAGTAATACAGAACCAAAGTTATGTGGTAAGTCTGTCAAAAACAACAAAAGTGTGAAGTGTCACCGAGATACTAGTAATACAGAACCAAAGTTATGTGGTAAGTCTGTCAAAAACAACAAAAGTGTGAAGTGTCACCAAGATACTAGTAATACAGAACCAAAGTTATGTGGTAAGTCTGTCAAAAACAAAAAAAGTGTGAAGTGTCACCAATATACCAGTAATACAGAACTAAAGTTATGTGGTAAGTCTGTCAAAAACAACAAAAGTGTGAAGTGTCACCGAGATACTAGTAATACAGAACCAAAGTTATGTGGTAAGTCTGTCAAAAACAACAAAAGTGTGAAGTGTCACCAATATACTAGTAAGACTGAAGCAAAGTTATGTGGTAACGCTGTCAAAAACAACAAAAGTGTGAAGTGTCACCAAGATACCAGTATGACTGAATCAAAGTTATGTGGTAAGTCTGTCAAAAACAACAAAGTGTGAAGTGTCACCAAGATACTAGTAAGACTGAACCAAAGTTATGTGGTAAGTCTGTCAAAAACAACCAAAGTGTGAAGTGTCAACAAGATAGCAGTAATACAGAATCAAAGTTATGTGGTAAGTCTGTCAAAAACAACAAAAGTGTGAAGTGTCACCGAGATACTAGTAATACAGAACTAAAGTTATGTGGTAAGTCTGTCAAAAACAACAAAAGTGTGAAGTGTCACCAAGATACTAGTAATACAGAACCAAAGTTATGTGGTAAGTCTGTCAAAAACAACAAAAGTGTGAAGTGTCACCAAGATACTAGTAATACAGAACTAAAGTTATGTGGTAAGTCTGTCAAAAACAACAAAAGTGTGAAGTGTCACCAATATACTAGTAAGACTGAACCAAAGTTATGTGGTAACGCTGTCAAAAACAACAAAAGTGTGAAGTGTCACCAAGATACCAGTAATACAGAACAAAAGTTATGTGGTAAGTCTGTCAAAAACAACAAAAGTGTGAAGTGTCACCAAGATACTAGTAATACAGAACCAAAGTTATGTGGTAAGTCTGTCAAAAACAACAAAAGTGTTAAGTGTCACCAAGATACCAGTAATACAGAACCAAAGTTATGTGGTAAGTCTGTCAAAAACAACAAAAGTGTGAAGTGTCACCGAGATACTAGTAATACAGAACCAAAGTTATGTGGTAAGTCTGTCAAAAACAACAAAAGTGTGAAGTGTCGCCAAGATACTGGTAAGACTGAATCAAAGTTATGTGGTAAGTCTGTCAAAAACAACAAAACTGTGAAGTGTCACCAATATACTAGTAAGACTGAACCAAAGTTATGTAATAACGCTGTCAAAAACAACAAAAGTGTGAAGTGTCACCAAGATACTAGTAATACAGAACCAAAGTTATGTGGTAAGTCTGTCAAAAACAACAAAAGTGTGAAGTGTCACCGAGATACTAGTAATACAGAATCAAAGCCATATGGTAAGTCTGTCAAAACAACAAAAGTGTGAAGTGTCAGTGAGACAATTGTAAGACTGAATTAAAAGTGAGTTGTAATTTTGGCAAAATGAAAGTAGAGATCAGAAGACATTAAAGCCAGGTATTCATTTTGTACAATGTCAGCCAAGAACTATCATAAACATTAAATGCAGATATAATTCTGTTGGCATGAAAGTCAAGTCTTTGTGAACCATTAAAGCCATACAGTTATTCTGTTTATATGAAAGTCACGTACTCATGAGATACTAAAGCTGGAAATAATTCTTTCAACATGAAAGTGTTCAGGAATCATTAAACCTGTCAACACAACACTAAAGCACTTTTGAGACATTAAAACCAGGGAGTAACTGTGACAAAGTTAAAGTGTTCATAAGAAACTAAAGCTGAGATATTAAAGCCCTGTAGCAAATCATAAACACAAAAAATAAGTGTTTTTGTTAAAAACAACACAAAATAAAACTTGCCATGACTTAGGCCAGCAGTTGTGGGTGTGGCACGTGTTGGACTACTTGGAGGTTGTTTTAGTCTAGTTGCTAAACCAGCACTGTTGTGTTTATGATAAAATATAAGGTCACTGATGGTTGGAAAAAAATGTTTTTCTGATAAGCAGTATTCTCCTGATGGTTTTCCCTTGATATGATAGTGTTTTACTTGTGGGGCGGGCCTGTAAGAGTACAAAATGTTTTGATATAAAAACACAAAGTTTAATTGCACAATTTCATCCACCTACCTTAAGAGCTTAAGTTGACTGCATATATTATCATCATAATGAAATATTTCTGTTTTAAGTATTGTTGCATGTTATAATTTCTAGCTTAGGGAAGAAAAACAGTCTGTATACAAGAATGACTTTTCCAGAAAAGTTAAGATTTTTGTTAATATTAATAACAAATGTTTCAGGACAAGTCTCTAAACCTGATTGTACCAAAAATTGTTATAAAAAGTAAACAAATTGAAAATAAAGTTTACCACATTTTTATCTACTGTAACAATTTTCCAAATCATGGTTTTGAAATATGATAGATCTACAACTATCTTATTAGTTGTTACATATTGTCAGAAGACGAGTCATATTATCACATTTTATGGTAATTTAAAACAATTTCAAACTAACGTAAAAATTAGAAAACTGAAAAGAAACTTCTTTAAAGTGTATGAATAACTTAAAATAATTAACACTTACATTTTCGTAAACAGTGACAAAGTCAACATCCCTTTCTTAGAAGAGTTCCTCACCACAAAGGTTCCCTCTTTTCCTTCATTTCTAAGTATCATTTCACATCTCTGCCTAGAGATATCACCAGCATACCAACTGTAAACATACAAACTAATCAGCAGGATACATACAAATACAACTATTTTGAGTTTCACATTTTGCAACTGGATCTAGTGTTTTACATTTATTCAATTTTCTAACTCATATATTTGTTTAAATCTAAAATTTTAACAGACAGATTTAAGAAATGTCAGCCCCTATTAATCGATCTTATCATAACGTGTCAGCCCCTATTAATTTTTGATATTGTAATGTGACAGCCCTTATTAATCGTTGTTATTGTAATGTCTTTTGTTATTAACCGTTGTTATAATGTCAGTTCTTATAAACCGTTGTTATAATGTCAGTTCTTATAAACCGTTGTTATAATGTAAGTTATTAGTAACCATTGTTATGTCAGTTCTTATTAACCATCACAATCATAATGTTTCAGCCCTTATTAACCATTATTATGTGTCAGCCTTTTTTAACCATCATTATAATGTTTCAGCCTTTATTAAGCATCATCTAAATGCGTCAGCCTTTATTAAGCATCATCTAAATGCGTCAGCCTTTATTAACCATCATCTAAATGCGTCAGCCTTTATTAACCATCATCTAAATGCGTCAGCCTTTATTAAACATCTAAATGCGCCAGTCCTTATTAACCATCATCAAAATGTGTCAGCCTTTATTAATCATCATCAAAATGCGTCAGCCTTTATTAACCATCATCTAAATGCGTCAGCCTTTATTAACCATCATCTAAATGCGTCAGCCCTTATTAACCATCATCTAAATGTGCCAGCCCTTATTAACCATCATCTAAATGTGCCAGCCTTTATTAACCATCATCTAAATGCGCCAGCCCTTATAAACCATTATTATTATGTGTCAGCCTTTATTAACCATCATTATAATGTTTCAGCCTTTATTAAGCATCATCTAAATGTGTCAGCCTTTATTAAGCATCATCTAAATGTGTCAGCCTTTATTAAGCATCATCTAAATGTGTCAGCCCTTATTAACCATCATCTAAATGCGCCAGTCCTTATTAACCATTATTATTATGTGTCAGCCTTTATTAACCATCATCAAAATGTGTCAGCCTTTATTAATCATCTAAATGCGCCAGCCTTTATTAACCATCATCTAAATGTGTCAGCCTTTATTAACCATCATCTAAATGTGTCAGCCTTTATTAACCATCATCTAAATGTGTCAGTCTTTATTAAGCATCATCTAAATGTGTCAGCCCTTATTAACCATCATCTAAATGTGCCAGCCTTTATTAACCATCACCTAAATGTGTCAGCCTTTATTAACCATCACCTAAATGTGTCAGCCTTTATTAAGCATCATCTAAATGCCAGCCCTTATTAACCATCATCTAAATGTGTCAGCCTTTATTAAGCATCATCTAAATGTGTCAGCCTTTATTAAGCATCATCTAAATGTGTCAGCCCTTATTAACCATCATCTAAATGTGTCAGCCTTTATTAACCATCATCTAAATGTGTCAGTCTTTATTAAGCATCATCTAAATGTGTCAGCCCTTATTAACCATCATCTAAATGTGCCAGCCTTTATTAACCATCACCTAAATGTGTCAGCCTTTATTAACCATCACCTAAATGTGTCAGCCTTTATTAAGCATCATCTAAATGCGCCAGCCCTTATTAACCATCATCTAAATGTGTCAGCCTTTATTAAGCATCATCTAAATGTGTCAGCCTTTATTAAGCATCATCTAAATGTGTCAGCCTTTATTAAGCATCATCTAAATGTGTCAGCCTTTATTAAGCATCATCTAAATGTGTCAGCCCTTATTAACCATCATCTAAATGTGTCAGCCCTTATTAACCATCCTACAGAAACAATAACATACAGTAGTACACTTTGAAGTTTGGTTAGTGTAAGTACTAGATCCTACAGAAACAATAACATACAGTAGTACACTCTCACGTTTGGTTAGTGTAAGTACTAGATCCTACAGAAACAATAACATACAGTAGTTACATGAAATAAATTCACTATTAAAGTATTTTACCACAAAAATTTAACATAATTTTTTAATTATTTAAAAATGTACTTACTCAAACTGTCTGAGTCCAACTGAGGCCTTTTCTTCCACATAATTACTGGGAATAAAACCTATTTGTCTAAGAAATATGGCACACATTAATACAGATATATTATCCAATTTTTAATACCTTGAAAGCTTCTTGTAATCATCATATGATTAACACGTATTCACATGAGATTATTATTTTATTTTATTGATTAAACAAATTACTGTCATTATGGATAAATAACTAGAAATAAATAACTACACACAATAATAATTCGTGTGTTAAACCCTACAGAGAGTAACTGGAATATACATAATTGGACATTTTTATTTGAAAATAATTGGTACTTACAGTTAACTAAACATCTAATGGAATTATTTTTATAATAATGGAAGCCGAATGATAATAATAGTACATCGAACTCCAAACGGAATTACTTTGTGGACATGTAAGTTTGTTTTTTTCTGTGGACGTGTTTGTTTTTGTTTTGTTTTTTTGTGGACACGTAGGTTTGTTCTTCTTCAAAAGAAAGCTTTCTTCAGTTCTAATCAGGATTAAGTATTATAATATCCTTTGCAATACAAATGAATGAGTAAAGACAAGCTTGGTGAGCTATTAAAACTCCATGTTTATTAAATTTGCTGGTCACAGATAGTCTTTACAGAAAACTAACCATTAGCCTTAAGACTCTTTTTGTGTAATAACCAGATTGGTCTTGATGCACAAAATTTGTACCCGATACATCAGTACAATTAATCACTTGACTCGAACAAAAGGTGTGATAAATTTTATAAAGTGCTTGATGTGGAAATGTTTCCTTAATACTATGTCATACTATATGCTATCATAGCAAGTGTTTTGGAAGTTATTTCTATTTGTTTATTCCATTTGTCTGTTCTGAATAATAACTCCAAGAATCCTAACTGCATAAACCATGAATGAAGCATATTCATTCAGTTTCAAATTGACATTCAATTGTTCTCTTTAAATATTCACATACAATTTAAAACTTAAGTCAAGTGGTGACAGGAAGAAATTCACCACTCACTATTTTGTACCACTTTGCAAGAGAATCTGCTTCTAACAAGTCATATCATTAATATACAGATATTAAATCATTAACATAAATAACAGATGGCCAATAAATGAGCCTTGACGAACTCCATAATGAATATTAAATTTTGTTCCACTAATTGCAGTAAAACATCAGGTTAATTTAATTAACAGATTCACTAAAATTAGTAGAACATTGAGGGGTATAACTTACCAGTTTAACCCTTTTGAAACAACTCATAGAGTCAAAGACCATGTCATCTCATTTGTACACTTGCATTCAAATTTTTATTGAACTACTATTTTATGGATTTAGCTCTATGTTTGGTATCAAAATGTGGATTATAATCCAAATGTTTATATTATACTTGTTTTTTTAACTTAAAAGTAAATGTGAAACAAACACACCTAAACATCTATTTTTGTGTTATGTGGTATGTTGAATATAGCACTGGTTCAAATTCGATGTTTGTAATGTCAAAATACAAAGTCTATAATTTTGTATGAATTACCCATATTGAAAATCTAGAATGTAAAATAAAAACCTTTTATCCTTTCTATCTGCTGAGCTATTACTGTATTTTGTGAATCAGACACAGTGGCTCACTGCTCATCTCTTTCAATCAGACACAGTGGCTCCCTGCTCATCTCTTTTAATCAGACAGTGGCTCCCTCCTCATCTCTTTCAATATTTGTAAATGGGCCCTTATATACATTTACTTCTATATACGACATGTGAATAACTAATCGAAAGCTCAGGATGTCCCCTTAATGATTTTCCCAGACGCTTTAATAACATCCACTCTTTTTATCATATATAAAACCTATAAAATATTATTTTGTTTCATATCCTCCATGTACAAATTTCACGAGGCTTAGCAAATTAAGACAAGCAAAAACAAGTACAAAGGTCATTACTAGAAGAGATAATTGTGTAATTCTTTATTTACTATTCTATGTTTTAAAAATAACTTTGAAAAATTGTTTGTAAACAATAATAATCTGTGTACATATATAATGCATAATAATTCAAATATGACTGTATTTGACCAAATACTAGTGCAACACAAAAGCCAAAACAGGAACACTTTGCAAAAACTAAAGCTCAGTTTTATATTAATGGAAATGGTCATGAGTACATGTGTACCGTGTCATTGTAACTTCTTCACTGTTAGCCAGGCATGAGTAAAAGGTCAATATTATAAAAATAGTAACTATATATAAATGTATAATGTTACAAAACTTAAGCTATATAGTTCAAACATTTATGTTTTTCTATTATAATCTCTTGTCACTCAAGACTGAAAAAGGCATAATTTATATATATTAATTTTGTAATTCTATACTTTGGTTACAAGATAGGTCAAAGTGACTGATCTTATACAGATTTGTTAGTAGAAATAACAAAATGTAGAGTTTAACTTAAGATATATTTGATAAAATTATCTAGGCATTATAAAGATTTTGCATAAGAAATCTGATAAATTTTTAATGCATAAAAATATTTTGAGCTTAAAATGAAAGCTACATTGCAAGTTAGATAGGCAACATGCAAACATAAAGTGCATGAGAAACCATTTCTCAACAAACCTTAAAACTTAATAAAAAAAACTCACATATTTTGCATATGAAATCCTTGTAATTTTTACCAATAATCTGCCAAATTTTGTGAACATGTGCTTACTAGGTTAAAAGTAACAGAATAAAACTATTACAAACATAAAAAGGTTACAAGGTTGATCCCAGAAAATGAACCCACACAAAAAGAATAAAGATGACAAATATCTCACCCAAACTTGTCTTTCACTTGCCACCAATGCTCTCTGGAATCATCAATAACTTCATATTCTTCCCCCTATAATTAAATTTTAAATACAAACCATCTGTAAGGTATGTTACTTTCAAGAACAATATCAGTATTTGTCCAACTGGCACTGTACTAGGAAGGTAAATATACAAATATCACAACAAGCCTAGTACAACAACTAACTATTAACACAGTGTTTATTATTAACTACTAACATTTCCAACACATATGTCACCTTCTTCTATGGTCTTACTTTTTATAACAAACCTAGTACAACAACTGACTATTAATAGGGATGTTTTTTGTTAATTACTAACCTTTTCAAGAGATATGTCACCTTCTTCTATGGCCTGGAATGGATAAAGAGCAACAACCATCTTTGGCTCAGATGGAGGCTTTACTAGCTGGAAGTACAAAGGTTATATATTACTTGACCTGCACAGTGTCATGCAATATGTAATGACAGAGTGAGTCATAACATACTGAACTTTAATGTAACACTGATATATACAGGCAGAGTAATATCTGGATCTATAGAAAATCTAACTTTTGGATTCAGAATACATAAATACATTAAATTATTAAATCTGTCAGTGCTGGCTGTGTATAAAGAACATAATACACATGTAAGTAATCATAGTTGTTTTCTATTATGAATATTTTATCTTGCTCAAAACACTGACAGAATGTACCAACAAATGAGTATTAGTTTTAAATGACTATCAAGACATGTTTTATCAGATAGATTTGAAATAAAATACACTGTAATGCACTATCTACAACATTCTAAAGGTGTTCTCCAATATGGAATCCATGATAAGTTTTATTTATATTAGTTAACAAAAACAAACACTGTATAAACCACAACTTACCCCTGTCTTTGTGTTAACAGGAGGAGTATTGTTTTTTATGTTGCCTATAAAACAAAGAAAACTATTACAATAAACCCCAAACTATTTTAAATTAAACTAGTTTGAAATACTTCCTACGTGCGAGTACATAAGTAAAGACAGAGCCATCAAATAAATTTTACTTTTTCTAACTCAAATATATCAAAACTGTTACTTACACATTAGGAAATATTACCACTTTATCACAACCTTATTTTATCCACTTTTGTTTTCAAAGTAAAACATTTAAGACATATTACCACTTTATCACAACCTTGTTTTATCTAGTTTTGCTTTCAAAGTAAAACATTTAAGACATATTACCACTTTACCACAACACGTTTTATTCAGTTTTGTTTTTAATAAAAAGTATTTAAGACACATTACCACTTTACCACAAGCTGTTTTATTCAGTTTTGTTTTTAATAAAAAGTATTTAAGACACATTACCACTTTACCACAACCTGTTTTATTCATTTTGTTTTTAATAAAAAGTATTTAAGACACATTACCACTTTACCACAACACGTTTTATTCATTTTGTTTTTAATAAAAAGTATTTAAGACACATTACCACTTTACCACAAGCTGTTTTATTCAGTTTTGTTTTTAATAAAAAGTATTTAAGACATATTACCACTTTACCACAACACGTTTTATTCAGTTTTGTTTTTAATAAAAAGTATTTAAGACACATTACCACTTTACCACAAGCTGTTTTATTCAGTTTTGTTTTTAATAAAAAGTATTTAAGACACATTACCACTTTACCACAACACGTTTTATTCAGTTTTGTTTTTTAATAATAAAAGTATTTAAGACACATTACCACTTTACCACAAGCTGTTTTATTCATTTTGTTTTAATAAAAAAGTATTTAAGACACATTACCACTTTACCACAAGCTGTTTTATTCAGTTTTGTTTTTAATAAAAAGTATTTAAGACACATTACCACAAGCTGTTTTATTCATTTTGTTTTTAATAAAAAGTATTTAAGACACATTACCACTTTACCACAAGCTGTTTTATTCAGTTTTGTTTTTAATAAAAAGTATTTAAGACATATTACCACTTTACCACAACCTGTTTTATTCATTTTGTTTTTAATAAAAAGTATTTAAGACACATTACCACTTTACCACAACACGTTTTATTCAGTTTTGTTTTTAATAAAAAGTATTTAAGACACATTACCACTTTACCACAAGCTGTTTTATTCATTTTGTTTTTAATAAAAAGTATTTAAGACACATTACCACTTTACCACAAGCTGTTTTATTCATTTTGTTTTTAATAAAAAGTATTTAAGACATTACCACAACATGTTTTATTCAGTTTTGTTACTAATAAAAAGTAGTTAAGACATATTACCACTTTACCACAACATGTTTTATTCAGTTTTGTTTTTAATAAAAAGTATTTAAGACACATTACCACTTTACCACAAGCTGTTTTATTCATTTTGTTTTTAATAAAAAGTATTTAAGACACATTACCACTTTACCACAACACGTTTTATTCATTTTGTTTTTAATAAAAAGTATTTAAGACACATTACCACTTTACCACAACACGTTTTATTCAGTTTTGTTTTTAATAAAAAGTATTTAAGACACATTACCACTTTACCACAACACGTTTTATTCAGTTTTGTTTTTAATAAAAAGTATTTAAGACACATTACCACTTTACCACAAGCTGTTTTATTCATTTTGTTTTTAATAAAAAGTATTTAAGACACATTACCACTTTACCACAAGCTGTTTTATTCAGTTTTGTTTTTAATAAAAAGTATTTAAGACACATTACCACTTTACCACAAGCTGTTTTATTCATTTTGTTTTTAATAAAAAGTATTTAAGACACATTACCACTTTACCACAAGCTGTTTTATTCATTTTGTTTTTAATAAAAAGTATTTAAGACATTACCACATGTTTTATTCAGTTTTGTTACTAATAAAAAGTAGTTAAGACATATTACCACTTTACCACAACCTGTTTTGTTTTTAATAAAAAGTATTTAAGACATATTATCACTTTACCCCAACCTTGTTTTATTCAGTTTTAAATACTAGTACAGAAATATCATAGTTGTTATGTAATAAACTGCGTTTTGACTTGCACGAATTACATTTACCATTACAAACGAGGTTATCGACCTGTATATTCAAGTTAGGTTTATCTTAACTAGTGACACCTACATGCTCACAGTGCAACCACCACCTGTAAGTAGAACAACGTTAAGTACAGAAGACAACAAATATATGTAACATGGTTGTTCAGACAGAAGAAAACAGTAATTTAAAAATATATGAATAAAACAAATGTTAGAGGTGATTAGAGTCTTAACGAAACAACACTTGGCTTAGGGGCGTTACTACCCATTGTAATAAAAACTTGTAGTTTTAAAGAAAACATTAATCAGTGATGTCGAGAAACCCACTTGTTGAGAAATTTATATGCAAAAATGGCTCGTTTGGGTTGAGAAAATATTTTACATAGAAGAGCGAACAACGTTTCGACCTTCTTCGGTCATCGTCAGGTTCACAAACCTGTTGTGACCGAAGAAGGTCGAAACGTTGTTCGCTCTTCTATGTAAAATATTTTCTCAACCCAAACGAGCCGTTTTTGCATATAAAGAAAACATTGTTTACGTTTACTGCTACCAAGACCAACCAAAAAAATGAACTGAACATTGTTTGCAAATTATTAAGTCCGTCATCAAAAATAAAGTTGTATTGGAAGCTAAGTGACGAGAGAGAGAGAGAGAACAAAGTACCGGTAGTAATACTAATAACGTTTAGATATTCTGTAATAAAAGGTTTTAAATCGTTTCTAAGATACATACTTACTCGAAGTTCGAACCATCATTACGAAAGAAATGTAACTACCACTACAACCCTGAAGTGTAAAACACTATGGAACAACCACTGAGTCCATAACGGTACCACGTGATGTTCAACCTAAGGAATACACGAAACTTCCACTGTCGCGTTCATACAACCACACAGAAATCACTTCCTTGTGGCAGTTAGAAACATTGTGGAGTCAACAAATAAACTAACGGAACAGTATATAGATTGTCACGATTTCTGCTAAGTTACTTGTTCATTGCTAGTGGTTATCAGAACCAACATTATACTGAGAAAAATAAGTGTTAAAACCGGTTCCACTATGGATGTAGCACACACAGTTTTATACAGATCTCTAACCTGTTGCAATGGAAACCTGAATATATCATTTTCTACAAGCTCTATCTTAAATACTGTACTAAATTAGCTCTGTAATAAGGAAGTTACTTTTAACAACTGTATTCTGATTACACTGTTTACTATTTATGTTTTTTACTCACACTTGTCACTTAACAAGATTGACCACTAAACTACCAAGGGAAATAGAAGTTTGTTATTATTGCTTACGAGTTTGACTTTAAAACTACCTGGTAAAACATGGTTTATTATTATTGTTCACACGTTTCATTTCAAGACTACAAGACAAAGCAGGGGTTTGTTTTTACTGTTCACAGATAAGACTACAAGACAAAGCAGGGGTTTGTTGTTACTGTTCACAGATAAGACTACAAGACAAAGCAGGGGTTTATTATTATTGTTCACAGATAAGACTGCAAGACAAAGCAGGGGTTTGTTGTTACTGTTCACAGATAAGACTACAAGACAAAGCAGGGGTTTGTTGTTACTGTTCACAGATAAGACTACAAGACAAAGCAGGGTTTGTTGTTACTGTTCACAGATAAGACTACAAGACAAAGCAGGGGTTTGTTTTACTGTTCACAGATAAGACTACAAGACAAAGCAGGGTTTGTTGTTACTGTTCACAGATAAGACTACAAGACAAAGCAGGGGTTTATTATTATTGTTCACAGATAAGACTGCAAGACAAAGCAGGGGTTTGTTGTTACTGTTCACAGATAAGACTACAAGACAAAGCAGGGGTTTGTTGTTACTGTTCACAGATAAGACTACAAGACAAAGCAGGGTTTATTGTTACTGTTCACAGATAAGACTACAAGACAAAGCAGGGATTTATTATTACTGTTCACAGATAAGACTACAAGACAAAGCAGGGGTTTGTTGTTACTGTTCACAGATAAGACTACAAGACAAAGCAGGGGTTTGTTGTTACTGTTCACAGATAAGACTACAAGACAAAGCAGGGGTTTATTATTACTGTTCACAGATAAGACTACAAGACAAAGCAGGGGTTTGTTGTTACTGTTCACAGATAAGACTACAAGACAAAGCAGGGGTTTGTTGTTACTGTTCACAGATAAAACTACAAGACAAAGCAGGGGTTTGTTGTTACTGTTCACAGATAAGACTACAAGACAAAGCAGGGGTTTGTTGTTACTGTTCACAGATAAGACTACAAGAAAAAACAGGGGTTTGTTGTTACTGTTCACAGATAAGACTACAAGACAAAGCAGGGGTTTGTTGTTACTGTTCACAGATAAGACTACAAGACAAAGCAGGTTTGTTATTATTGTTCACAGATTTGACTTCAAAACTACAAGACAAAACAGGTTTGTTATTACTTTTCACAAGTTTCACTTCAAGACTAAGAAATAACAGGGGTTTGTTGTTATTCTTCAAAAGTTTCACTTCAAGACTACCAGGAAAACCACATGTTTGTTACTACTGTTCATACGTTTTCATTCCAAACTAACAGAGAGAACGGGTTTACTACTGTTTACATTTCTAAGTGTACGACACACAACAAAACGGGTTGATTGGTTGACCTCAATACTACCAGAAAAGTAGAAGTTGATAACAGTTAAAATATTATAAAAACAATACAAAACAATAACAGGCTTCATAATTTAAAAATATGATCATCTGATGCAGTAGAAGTTATATTTTATTATATAAATTCATCTAGGAATAGTTCACAAACTTTACGACATTTTACTTCATCCCTAACAACATTTCTATCTCCACATAATTAAACATTGGGAATTTGATTAGTGTAAATACTACATCCTATAGAAACAATACCACATAGTATTACACTCTGACGTTTGGTTAGCGTAAGTACTAGATCCTACAGAAACTAACAGTATTACACTCTGACGTTTGGTTAGCGTAAGTACTAGATCCTACAGAAACTAACATAGTAGTACACTCTGACGTTTGGTTACTGTAAGTACTAGATCCTACAGAAACTAACATAGTAGTACACTCTGACGTTTGGTTAGTGTAAGTACTAGATCCTACAGAAACAATAACATACAGTAGTACACTCTGACGTTTGGTTAGTGTAAGTACTAGATCCTACAGAAACAATAACATACAGTAGTACACTCTGACGTTTGGTTAGTATAAGTACTAGATCCTACAGAAACAATAACATATAGTAGTACACTTTGACGTTTGGTTAGTATAAGTACTAGATCCTACAGAAACAATAACATACAGCAGTACACTCTGACGTTTGGTTAGTGTAAGTACTAGATCCTACAGAAACAATAACATAGTAGTACACTCTCACGTTTGGTTAGTATAAGTACTAGATCCTACAGAAACAATAACATAGTAGTACACTCTGACGTTTGGTTAGTGTAAGCACGATATCCTACAAAAACTAACATAGTATTACACTCTCACGTTTGGTTAGTGTAAGTACTAGATCCTACAGAAACTAACATAGTATTACACTCTGACGTTTGGTTAGTGTAAGCACGATATCCTACAAAAACTAACATAGTGGTACACTCTGACGTTTGGTTAGTGTAAGTACTAGATCCTACAGAAACTAACATAGTATTACACTCTGACGTTTGGTTAGTGTAAGCACGATATCCTACAGAAACTAACATAGTATTACACTCTGACGTTTGGTTAGTGTAAGCACGATATCCTACAGAAACTAACATAGTATTACACTCTGACGTTTGGTTAGTGTAAGCACGATATCCTACAAAAACTAACATTGTGGTACACTCTGACGTTTGGTTAGTGTAAGCACGATATCCTACAGAAACTAACATAGTGGTACACTCTGACGTTTGGTTAGTGTAAGCACGATATCCTACAGAAACTAACATAGTATTACACTCTGACGTTTGGTTAGTGTAAGCACGATATCCTACAGAAACTAACATAGTATTACACTCTGACGTTTGGTTAGTGTAAGCACGATATCCTACAGAAACTAACATAGTATTACACTCTGACGTTTGGTTAGTGTAAGCACGATATCCTACAAAAACTAACATTGTGGTACACTCTGACGTTTGGTTAGTGTAAGCACGATATCCTACAGAAACTAACATAGTGGTACACTCTGACGTTTGGTTAGTGTAAGCACGATATCCTACAGAAACTAACATAGTATTACACTCTGACGTTTGGTTAGTGTAAGCACGATATCCTACAAAAACTAACATTGTGGTACACTCTGACGTTTGGTTAGTGTAAGCACGATATCCTACAGAAACTAACATAGTGGTACACTCTGACGTTTGGTTAGTGTAAGTACTAGATCCTACAGAAACAATAGTATATAGTGCTACATTAGTGATGTCGAGAAAACCCATTTGTAGAAAAATATATATGTAAAAACAGCTCGTTTAGGTTGAGAAAATTTTTTACGTAGAGGAGTGAACAACGTTTCGACCTTCTTCGGTCGTCTTCAGGTTTACAGGTTTCTACGTAAAAAAAATTTCTCAACCCAAGCGAGCCGTTTTTACATATATAGTACCACATTGTTAAGTTTGATTAGTGTAAAAACGACATCCTACAGAAACATTAACATATAGTACTACAATTTGAAGTATCTTTCCTGATAGACACTTTGTTTTTTTTTTACATCAGATTATAATAAATATGGAAAAAACGAGAGTCAACAAGCAAACTGTGAGATAACAAAATTCGACTCAAGCCTCCATGGAAACCACTGCATGTCGTTAACAGTACACAGTATCAAAACTCGCAGCTTGTACCTAAGTTTTAGAATTGCGCACACACATGACAATACTGGTTAAAACCTGTATATTTTAGGTTATGGTCTCACTGAAATGCTGAACTCGAAATTTAGACATCAAAATGAGTTCTAAAACATGTTAATTTTACCAATCAAGAATTATCAAAGTTTGACAATACACACCAAACGTAAGAAAAAATTTGATCTCACTTTCATTATCACAAAAGAATACGTGGTGTGTCAGTTAGTATTCTTTTGTGTCTAACTAATTGACACACTGCGTATTCTTTTTGATAATCAACTAATTAACACACTAGGTATTCTTTTATATCCATCTAATTGATATTTAATATTTGAAGTATATAAATAAACAAACATAAACAAAATTAAAGAAGCCTTACTTGTACAACAACTCAAGCCCAAAATAAACCAATACAAAGGAACACCTTTATACCTATATTAATAAATATAATTAAACATCTAAGCACACCCTCTACATTTATAAACTCAATTACACAACCACCTTCAAACATGTGGTCAGCTATCGGTCAGTTACCTCTTTCTTTCTTTGTCCAAAAGTTGTTCGCTCCACTACATAAAATTTTCTCAACCGAAACCAGTCATTTTTACGTATATATATATATATTTTTTTTTTTCTTTCTACAAGTAGGTTTTCTAATCATCACGGAATAAAAGAATACGTAGTGGGTCAATTAGTTGTATACAAGGGAATACGTAGTGTGTCAATTAGGTGCATACAAGAGAATACGTAGTGTGTCAATTAGTTGTATACAATACGTAGTGTGTCAATCAGGTGCATACAAGATAATACGTAGTGTGTTAATTAGTTGTATACAAGAGAATACGTAGTGCGTCAATTAGTTGTATACAAGAGAAAACACGTCTTGTGTCAATTAGGTGCATACAAGAGAATACGTAGTGTGTCAATTAGGTGCATACAAGAGAATACGTAGTGTGTCAATTAGTTGTATACAATACGTAGGTGTCAATTAGGTGCATACTTTTCTATATGTAACATTAATTGCACATATTCTCACATAAAAATATAATGATCGAAGTAATAAGTTAATTGTATTCTTCCAATCTACTAAATATTACGTTTATTCTTCAAACAGAAGATACGGAAAAGGTATTCTTCAATCTGTAGAAATAACGTTCATTCCATAAAGAGAACTTGACAAGTTTTATCTTTAATCTGAACAGATTTAATTTATTCTCACAAATTTCCAGTGTAGAAACACATGACAATTACAACTGTACCAATATAGCATGAAACACAGTAACCAAGAGCATGACATGAACCACGTGTACAAACACTACATAATAACTACACCAATATAGCACGAAACACAGTAACCAAGAGCATGACATGAACCACGTGTACAAACACTACATAATAACTACACCGACATAGAACGAAGTGCAATACTCAACGGTACGACAGAAACCACGTGTATAAACACTACATAATAACTATACCAATATAGCACGAAACACAGTAACCAAGAGCATGACATGAACCACGTGTACAAACACTACATAATAACTACACCAATATAGAACGAAGTGCAATAATCAACGGTATGACAGAAACCACGTGTATAAACACTACATAATAACTATACCAAAATAGCATGAAACACAGTAACCAAGAGCATGACATGAACCACGTGTACGAACACTACATAATACCTACACCAATATAGCATGAAACATTGTAACCAAGAGCATGACATGAACCACGTGTACAAACACTACATAATAACTACACCAATATAGCATGAAACACAGTAACCAAGAGCATGACATGAACCACGTGTACAAACACTACATAATAACTATACCAATATCGCATGAAACACAGTAACCAAGAGCATGACATGAACCACGTGTACAAACACTACATAATAACTATACCAATATAGCATGAAACATTGTAACCAAGAGCATGACATGAACCACGTGTACAAACATTACATAATAACTACACCAATATAGCATGAAACATTGTAACCAAGAGCATGACATGAACCACGTATACAAACACTACATAATAACTATACCAGTAGAGCACGAAACACAGTAACCAAGAGCATGACATGAACCACGTGTACAAACACTACATAATAACTATACCAATATAGCATGAAACATTGTAACCAAGAGCATGACATGAACCACGTGTACAAACATTACATAATAACTACACCAATATAGCATGAAACATTGTAACCAAGAGCATGACATGAACCACGTGTACAAACACTACATAATAACTATACCAATATAGCATGAAACACAGTAACCAAGAGCATGACATGAACCACGTGTACAAACACTACATAATAACTACACGAATACAGCATGAAACACAGTAACCAAGAGGCATGACATGAACCACGTGTATAAACACTACATAATAACTACACCAATATAGCACGAAACACAGTAACCAAGAGCATGACATGAACCACGTGTACAAACACTACATAATACCTATACCAATATAGCACGAAACACAGTAACCAAGAGCATGACATGAACCACGTGTACAAACACTACATAATAACTACACCAATATAGCACGAAACACAGAAACCAAGAGCATGACATGAACCACGTGTACAAACACTACATAATAACTACACCGACATAGAACGAAGTGCAATACTCAACGGTACGACAGAAACCACGTGTATAAACACTACATAATAACTATAGAGACATAGAATGAAGAACAATAATCACTGGTATGACATAAACCACGTGTACAAACACTACATAATAACTATACCAATATAGCATGAAACACAGTAACCAAGAGCATGACATGAACCACGTGTACAAACACTACATAATAACTACACCGACATACAACGAAGTGCAATAATCAACGGTATGACAGAAACCACGTGTATAAACACTACATAATAACTATACCAATATAGCACGAAACACAGTAACCAAGAGCATGACATGAACCACGTGTACAAACACTACATAATAACTACACCAATATAGCATGAAACATTGTAACCAAGAGCATGACATGAACCACGTGTACAAACATTACATAATAACTACACCAATATAGCATGAAACATTGTAACCAAGAGCATGACATGAACCACGTGTACAAACACTACATAATAACTACACCAATATAGCACGAAACACAGTAACCAAGAGCATGACATGAACCACGTATACAAACACTACATAATAACTATACCAATATAGCACGAAACACAGTAACCAAGAGCATGACATGAACCACGTGTACAAACACTACATAATACCTACACCGACATACAACGAAGTGCAATAATCAACGGTATGACAGAAACCACGTGTATAAACACTACATAATAACTATACCAATATAGCACGAAACACAGTAACCAAGAGCATGACATGAACCACGCGTACAAACACTACATAATAACTACACCAATATAGCATGAAACATTGTAACCAAGAGCATGACATGAACCACGTGTACAAACACTACATAATAACTATACCAATATAGCACGAAACACAGTAACCAAGAGCATGACATAAACCACGTGTACAAACACTACATAATAACTATACCAGTAGAGCACGAAACACAGTAACCAAGAGCATGACATGAACCACGTGTACAAACACTACATAATAACTATACCAATATAGCATGAAACATTGTAACCAAGAGCATGACATGAACCACGTGTACAAACATTACATAATAACTACACCAATATAGCATGAAACATTGTAACCAAGAGCATGACATGAACCACGTGTACAAACACTACATAATAACTATACCAATATAGCATGAAACACAGTAACCAAGAGCATGACATGAACCACGTGTACAAACACTACATAATAACTACACGAATACAGCATGAAACACAGTAACCACGAGCATGACATGAACCACGTGTATAAACACTACATAATAACTACACCAATATAGCACGAAACACAGTAACCAAGAGCATGACATGAACCACGTGTACAAACACTACATAATACCTATACCAATATAGCACGAAACACAGTAACCAAGAGCATGACATGAACCACGTGTACAAACACTACATAATAACTACACCAATATAGCACGAAACACAGAAACCAAGAGCATGACATGAACCACGTGTACAAACACTACATAATAACTACACCGACATAGAACGAAGTGCAATACTCAACGGTACGACAGAAACCACGTGTATAAACACTACATAATAACTATAGAGACATAGAATGAAGAACAATAATCACTGGTATGACATAAACCACGTGTACAAACACTACATAATAACTATACCAATATAGCATGAAACACAGTAACCAAGAGCATGACATGAACCACGTGTACAAACACTACATAATAACTACACCGACATACAACGAAGTGCAATAATCAACGGTATGACAGAAACCACGTGTATAAACACTACATAATAACTATACCAATATAGCACGAAACACAGTAACCAAGAGCATGACATGAACCACGTGTACAAACACTACATAATAACTACACCAATATAGCATGAAACATTGTAACCAAGAGCATGACATGAACCACGTGTACAAACATTACATAATAACTACACCAATATAGCATGAAACATTGTAACCAAGAGCATGACATGAACCACGTGTACAAACACTACATAATAACTACACCAATATAGCACGAAACACAGTAACCAAGAGCATGACATGAACCACGTTATACAAACACTACATAATAACTATACCAATATAGCACGAAACACAGTAACCAAGAGCATGACATGAACCACGTTATACAAACACTACATAATACCTACACCGGACATACAACGAGTTAAATGATAATCAACGGTATGACAGAAACCACGTGTATAAACACTACATAATAACTATACCAATATAGCACGAAACACAGTAACCAAGAGCATGACATGAACCACGCGTACAAACACAACATAATAACTACACCAATATAGCATGAAACATTGTAACCAAGAGCATGACATGAACCACGTGTACAAACACTACATAATAACTATACCAATATAGCACGAAACACAGTAACCAAGAGCATGACATAAACCACGTGTACAAACACTACATAATAACTACACGAATACAGCATGAAACACAGTAACCAAGAGCATGACATGAACCACGTGTACAAACACTACATAATAACTATACCAATATAGCACGAAACACAGTAACCAAGAGCATGACATAAACCACGTGTACAAACACTACATAATAACTACACGAATACAGCATGAAACACAGTAACCAAGAGCATGACATGAACCACGTGTATAAACACTACATAATAACTACACCAATATAGCACGAAACACAGTAACCAAGAGCATGACATGAACCACGTGTACAAACACTACATAATAACTATACCAATACAGCATGAAACACAGTAACCAAGAGCATGACATGAACCACGTGTACAAACACTACATAATAACTACACCAATATAGCATGAAACACAGTAACCAAAGAGCATGACATGAACCACGTGTACAAACACTACATAATAACTATACCAATATAGCATGAAACATTGTAACCAAGAGCATGACATGAACCACGTGTACAAACACTACATAATAACTATACCAATACAGCATGAAACACAGTAACCAAGAGCATGACATGAACCACGTGTACAAACACTACATAATAACTCCACGAATACAGCATGAAACACAGTAACCAAGAGCATGACATGAACCACGTGTACAAACACTACATAATAACTACACCAATATAGCACGAAACACAGTAACCAAGAGCATGACATGAACCACGTGTACAAACACTATATAATAACTACACCAATATAGCATGAAACATTGTAACCAAGAGCATGACATGAACCACGTGTACAAACACTACATAATAACTACACCAATATAGCACGAAACAGTAACCAAGAGCATGACATGAACCACGTGTACAAACACAACATAATACCTATACCAATATAGCACGAAACACAGTAACCAAGAGCATGACATGAACCACGTGTACAAACACTGCACAATAACTATACCAATATAGCATGAAACACAGTAACCAAGAGCATGACATAAACCACGTGTAGAAACACTACATAATAACTATAGCGACATAGAATGAAGTACAATAATCAACGGTATGACATAAACCACGTGAATAAACACTACATAATAACTATAGAGACATAGAATGAAGTACAATAATCAACGGTATGACATAAACCACGTGTATAAACACTACATAATAACTATAGCGACATAGAATGAAGTACAATAATCAACGGAATGACATAAACCACGTGTATAAACAGTACATAATAACTATACCAATATAGCATGAAACACAGTAACCAAGAGCATGACATGAACCACGTGTACGAACACTACATAATAACTACACGAATACAGCATGAAACACAGTAACCACGAGCATGACATGAACCACGTGTATAAACACTACATAATAACTACACCGACATACAACGAAGTGCAATAATCAACGGTATGACAGAAACCACGTGTATAAACACTACATAATAACTATACCAATATAGCACGAAACACAGTAACCAAGAGCATGACATGAACCACGTGTACAAACACTACATAATAACTATACCAATATAGCACGAAACACAGTAACCAAGAGCATGACATGAACCACGCGTACAAACACTACATAATAACTACACCAATATAGCATGAAACATTGTAACCAAGAGCATGACATGAACCACGTGTACAAACACTACATAATAACTATACCAATATAGCACGAAACACAGTAACCAAGAGCATGACATGAACCACGTGTACAAACACTACATAATAACTACACCGACATAGAACGAAGTGCAATACTCAACGGTACGACAGAAACCACGTGTATAAACACTACATAATAACTATACCAATATAGCATGAAACACAGTAACCAAGAGCATGACATAAACCACGTGTACAAACACTACATAATAACTACACGAATACAGCATGAAACACAGTAACCAAGAGCATGACATGAACCACGTGTATAAACACTACATAATAACTACACCAATATAGTACGAAACACAGTAACCAAGAGCATGACATGAACCACGTGTACAAACACTACATAATAACTACACGAATACAGCATGAAACACAGTAACCACGAGCATGACATGAACCACGTGTATAAACACTACATAATAACTACACCAATATAGCACGAAACACAGTAACCAAGAGCATGACATGAACCACGTGTACAAACACTACATAATAACTATACCAATATAGCACGAAACACAGTAACCAAGAGCATGACATGAACCACGTGTACAAACGCTATATAATAACTATACCAATACAGCATGAAACACAGTAACCAAGAGCATGACATGAACCACGTGTACAAACACTACACAATATCTATACCAATATAGCATGAAACACAGTAACCAAGAGCATGACATGAACCACGTGTACAAACACTACATAATAACTATACCAATATAGCATGAAACACAGTAACCAAGAGCATGACATGAACCACGTGTATAAACACTACATAATAACTACACCAATACAGCATGAAACACAGTAACCAAGAGCATGACATGAACCACGTGTACAAACACTACATAATAACTATACCAATATAGCATGAAACATTGTAACCAAGAGCATGACATGAACCACGTGTACAAACACTACATAATAACTACACCAATATAGCACGAAACATAGTAACCAAGAGCATGACATGAACCACGTGTACAAACACTACATAATAACTATACCAATACAGCATGAAACACAGTAACCAAGAGCATGACATGAACCACGTGTACAAACACTACATAATAACTATACCAATATAGCATGAAACACAGTAACCAAGAGCATGACATGAACCACGTGTACAAACACTACATAATAACTATAGAGACATAGAATGAAGAACAATAATCACTGGTATGACATAAACCACGTGTATAAACACTACATAATAACTATACCAATATAGCATGAAACACAGTAACCAAGAGCATGACATGAACCACGTGTACAAACACTACATAATAACTATAGAGACATAGAATGAAGAACAATAATCACTGGTATGACATGAACCACGTGTACAAACACTACATAATAACTACACCGACATTGAATGAAGAACAATAATCACTGGTATGACATAAACCACGTGTATAAACACTACATAATAACTATAGCGACATTGAATGAAGAACAATAATCACTGGTATGACATAAACCACGTGTATAAACACTACATAATAACTATAGCGACATAGAATGAAGTACAATAATCAACGGTATGACATAAACCACGTGAATAAACACTATATAATAACTACACCAATATAGCATGAAACATTGTAACCAAGAGCATGACATGAACCACGTGTACAAACACTACATAATAACTATACCAGTATAGCACGAAACACAGTAACCAAGAGCATGACATGAACCACGTGTACAAACACTACATAATAACTATACCAATATAGCATGAAACATTGTAACCAAGAGCATGACATGAACCACGTGTACAAATATTACATAATAACTACACCAATATAGCATGAAACATTGTAACCAAGAGCATGACATGAACCACGTGTACAAACACTACATAATAACTATACCAGTATAGCACGAAACACAGTAACCAAGAGCATGACATGAACCACGTGTACAAACACTACATAATAACTATACCAATATAGCATGAAACATTGTAACCAAGAACATGACATGAACCACGTGTACAAACACTACATAATAACTACACGAATACAGCATGAAACACAGTAACCACGAGCATGACATGAACCACGTGTATAAACACTACATAATAACTACACCAATATAGCACGAAACAGTAACCAAGAGCATGACATGAACCACGTGTACAAACACTACATAATACCTATACCAATATAGCACAGAACACAGTAACCAAGGCATGACATGAACCACGTGTACAAACACTGCACAATAACTATACCAATATAGCATGAAACACAGTAACCAAGAGCATGACATAAGCCACGTGTATAAACACTACATAATGACTACACCGACACAGAATGAAAAACAATAATCACTGGTATGACATAAACCACGTGTATAAACACTACATAATAACTATAGCGACATAGAATGAAGTACAATAATCAACGGTATGACATAAACCACGTGAATAAACACTACATAATAACTATAGAGACATAGAATGAAGTACAATAATCAACGGTATGACATAAACCACGTGTATAAACACTACATAATGACTACACCGACATTGAATGAAGAACAATAATCACTGGTATGACATAAACCACGTGTATAAACACTACATAATAACTATAGCGACATAGAATGAAGTACAATAATCAACGGAATGACATAAACCACGTGTATAAACACTACATAATAACTATAGAGACATAGAATGAAGAACAATAATCACTGGTATGACATAAACCACGTGTACAAACACTACATAATAACTATACCAATATAGCATGAAACACAGTAACCAAGAGCATGACATGAACCACGTGTACAAACACTACATAATACCTACACCAATATAGCATGAAACATTGTAACCAAGGCATGACATGAACCACGTGTACAAACACTACATAATAACTAACCGATACAACGAAGTGCAATAATCAACGGTATGACAGAAACCACGTGTATAAACACTACATAATAACTATACCAATATAGCACGAAACACAGTAACCAAGAGCATGACATGAACCACGTGTACAAACACTACATAATAACTATACCAATATAGCACGAAACACAGTAACCAAGGCATGACATGAACCACGTGTACAAACACTACATAATAACTACACCAATATAGCATGAAACATTGTAACCAAGAGCATGACATGAACCACGTGTACAAACACTACATAATAACTATACCAATATAGCATGAAACACAGTAACCAAGAGCATGACATAAACCACGTGTACAAACACTACATAATAACTACACCAATACAGCATGAAACACAGTAACCAAGGACATGACATGAACCACGTGTATAAACACTACATAATAACTACACCAATATAGTGCGAAACACAGTAACCAAGAGCATGACATGAACCACGTGTACAAACACTACATAATAACTACACGAATACAGCATGAAACACAGTAACCAAGAGCATGACATGAACCACGTGTATAAACACTACATAATAACTACACCAATATAGCACGAAACACAGTAACCAAGAGCATGACATGAACCACGTGTACAAACACTACATAATAACTATACCAATATAGCACGAAACACAGTAACCAAGGCATGACATGAACCACGTGTACAAACGCTATATAATAACTATACCAATACAGCATGAAACACAGTAACCAAGAGCATGACATGAACCAAGTGTACAAACACTACACAATATCTATACCAATATAGCATGAAACACAGTAACCAAGGCATGACGATGAACCACGTGTACAAACACTACATAATAACTATACCAATATAGCATGAAACACAGTAACCAAGAGCATGACATGAACCACGTGTATAAACACTACATAATAACTACACCAATACAGCATGAAACACAGTAACCAAGAGCATGACATGAACCACGTGTACAAACACTACATAATAACTATACCAATATAGCATGAAACATTGTAACCAAGAGCATGACATGAACCACGTGTACAAACACTACATAATAACTACACCAATATAGCACGAAACATAGTAACCAAGAGCATGACATGAACCACGTGTACAAACACTACATAATAACTATACCAATACAGCATGAAACACAGTAACCAAGAGCATGACATGAACCACGTGTACAAACACTACATAATAACTATACCAATATAGCACGAAACACAGTAACCAAGAGCATGACATGAGCCACGTGTACAAACGCTACATAATAACTATACCAATACAGCATGAAACACAGTAACCAAGAGCATGACATGAACCACGTGTACAAATGCTACATAATAACTATACCAATATAGCATGAAACACAGTAAACAAGAGCATGACATGAACCACGTGTACAAACACTACATAATAACTATAGAGACATAGAATGAAGAACAATAATCACTGGTATGACATAAACCACGTGTATAAACACTACATAATAACTACACCGACATTGAATGAAGAACAATAATCACTGGTATGACATAAACCACGTGTATAAACACTACATAATAACTATAGCGACATTGAATGAAGAACAATAATCACTGGTATGACATAAACCACGTGTATAAACACTACATAATAACTATAGCGACATAGAATGAAGTACAATAATCAACGGTATGACATAAACCACGTGAATAAACACTACATAATAACTATAGCGACATAGAATGAAGAAAAATAATAAACGGTATGACATAAACCACGTGTATAAACACTACATAATAACTATAGAGACATAGAATGAAGTACAATAATCAACGGTATGACATAAACCACGTGAATAAACACTACATAATAACTATAGCGACAAAGAATGAAGAAAAATAATAAACGGTATGACATAAACCACGTGTATAAACACTACATAATAACTATAGAGACATAGAATGAAGTACAATAATCAACGGTATGACATAAACCACGTGTATAAACACTACATAATGACTACACCGACATTGAATGAAGAACAATAATCACTCGTATGACATAAACCACGTGTATAAACACTACATAATAACTAGGGCGATATAGAATGAAGAACAATAATCACTGGTATGACATAAACCACGTGTATAAACACTACATAATAACTATAGAGACATAGAATGAAGAACAATAATCACTGGTATGACATAAACCACGTGTATAAACACTACATAATAACTAGAGCGATATAGAATGAAGAACAATAATCACTGGTATGACATAAACCACGTGTATAAACACTACATAATAACTATAGAGACATAGAATGAAGAACAATAATCACTGGTATGACATAAACCACGTGTATAAACACTACATAATAACTATAGAGACATAGAATGAAGAACAATAATCACTGGTATGACATAAACCACGTGTATAAACACTACATAATAACTAGAGCGATATAGAATGAAGAACAATAATCACTGGTATGACATAAACCACGTGTATAAACACTACATAATAACTAGAGCGATATAGAATGAAGAACAATAATCACTGGTATGACATAAACCACGTGTATAAACACTACATAATAACTATAGAGACATAGAATGAAGTACAATAATGAACGATATGACATAAACCACGTGTATAAACACTACATAATAACTATAGAGACATAGAATGAAGTACAATAATCAACGGTATGACATAAACCACGTGTATAAACACTACATAATGACTACACCGACATTGAATGAAGAACAATAATCACTGGTATGACATAAACCACGTGTATAAACACTACATAATAATTATAGCGACATAGAATGAAGTACAATAATCAACGGAATGACATAAACCACGTGTATAAACACTACATAATAACTATAGCGACATAGAATGAAGAACAATAATCACTTGTATGACATAAACCACGTGTACAAACACTACATAATAACTATACCAATATAGCATGAAACACAGTAACCAAGAGCATGACATGAACCACGTGTACAAACACTACATAATAACTACACCAATATAGCATGAAACACAGTAACCAAAAGCATGACATGAACCACGTGTACAAACACTACATAATAACTACACCGACATACAACGAAGTGCAATAATCAACGGTATGACAGAAACCACGTGTATAAACACTACATAATAACTATACCAATATAGCACGAAACACAGTAACCAAGAGCATGACATGAACCACGTGTACAAACACTACATAATAACTACACCAATATAGCATGAAACATTGTAACCAAGAGCATGACATGAACCACGTGTACAAACACTACATAATAACTACACCAATATAGCACGAAACACAGTAACCAAGAGCATGACATGAACCACGTATACAAACACTACATAATAACTATACCAATATAGCACGAAACACAGTAACCAAGAGCATGACATGAACCACGTGTACAAACACTACATAATAACTATACCGACATACAACGAAGTTACAATAATCAACGGTATGACATGAAACCACGTGTATAAACACTACATAATAACTATACCAATATAGCACGAAACACAGTAACCAAGAGCATGACATGAACCACGTGTACAAACACTACATAATAACTATACCAATATAGCACGAAACACAGTAACCAAGAGCATGACATGAACCACGCGTACAAACACTACATAATAACTACACCAATATAGCATGAAACATTGTAACCAAGAGCATGACATGAACCACGTGTACAAACACTACATAATAACTATACCAATATAGCACGAAACACAGTAACCAAGAGCATGACATGAACCACGTGTACAAACACTACATAATAACTACACGAATACAGCATGAAACACAGTAACCACGAGCATGACATGAACCACGTGTATAAACACTACATAATAACTACACCAATATAGTACGAAACACAGTAACCAAGAGCATGACATGAACCACGTGTACAAACACTACATAATAACTACACGAATACAGCATGAAACACAGTAACCACGAGCATGACATGAACCACGTGTATAAACACTACATAATAACTACACCAATATAGCACGAAACACAGTAACCAAGAGCATGACATGAACCACGTGTACAAACACTACATAATAACTATACCAATATAGCACGAAACACAGTAACCAAGAGCATGACATGAACCACGTGTACAAACGCTACATAATAACTATACCAATACAGCATGAAACACAGTAACCAAGAGCATGACATGAACCACGTGTACAAACACTACACAATAACTATACCAATATAGCATGAAACACAGTAACCAAGAGCATGACATGAACCACGTGTATAAACACTACATAATAACTACACCAATACAGCATGAAACACAGTAACCAAGAGCATGACATGAACCACGTGTACAAACACTACATAATAACTATACCAATATAGCATGAAACATTGTAACCAAGAGCATGACATGAACCACGTGTACAAACACTACATAATAACTACACCAATATAGTACGAAACACAGTAACCAAGAGCATGACATGAACCACGTGTACAAACACTACATAATAACTACACGAATACAGCATGAAACACAGTAACCACGAGCATGACATGAACCACGTGTATAAACACTACATAATAACTACACCAATATAGCACGAAACACAGTAACCAAGAGCATGACATGAACCACGTGTACAAACACTACATAATAACTATACCAATATAGCACGAAACACAGTAACCAAGGCATGACATGAACCACGTGTACAAACGCTATATAATAACTATACCAATACAGCATGAAACACAGTAACCAAGAGCATGACATGAACCACGTGTACAAACACTACATAATAACTATACCAATATAGCACGAAACACAGTAACCAAGAGCATGACATGAACCACGTGTACAAACGCTATATAATAACTATACCAATACAGCATGAAACACAGTAACCAAGAGCATGACATGAACCACGTGTACAAACACTACATAATAACTATACCAATATAGCATGAAACACAGTAACCAAGAGCATGACATGAACCACGTGTACAAACACTACATAATAACTATACCAATATAGCATGAAACACAGTAACCAAGAGCATGACATGAACCACGTGTATAAACACTACATAATAACTACACCAATACAGCATGAAACACAGTAACCAAGAGCATGACATGAACCACGTGTACAAACACTACATAATAACTATACCAATATAGCATGAAACATTGTAACCAAGAGCATGACATGAACCACGTGTACAAACACTACATAATAACTACACCAATATAGCACGAAACATAGTAACCAAGAGCATGACATGAACCACGTGTACAAACACTACATAATAACTATACCAATACAGCATGAAACACAGTAACCAAGAGCATGACATGAACCACGTGTACAAACACTACATAATAACTATACCAATATAGCACGAAACACAGTAACCAAGAGCATGACATGAGCCACGTGTACAAACGCTACATAATAACTATACCAATCCAGCATGAAACACAGTAACCAAGAGCATGACATGAACCACGTGTACAAATGCTACATAATAACTATACCAATATAGCATGAAACACAGTAAACAAGAGCATGACATGAACCACGTGTACAAACACTACATAATAACTATAGAGACATAGAATGAAGAACAATAATCACTGGTATGACATAAACCACGTGTATAAACACTACATAATAACTATACCAATATAGCATGAAACACAGTAACCAAGAGCATGACATGAACCACGTGTACAAACACTACATAATAACTACACCGACATTGAATGAAGAACAATAATCACTGGTATGACATAAACCACGTGTATAAACACTACATAATAACTACACCGACATTGAATGAAGAACAATAATCACTGGTATGACATAAACCACGTGTATAAACACTACATAATAACTACACCGACATTGAATGAAGAACAATAATCACTGGTATGACATAAACCACGTGTATAAACACTACATAATAACTATAGCGACATAGAATGAAGTACAATAATCAACGGTATGACATAAACCACGTGTATAAACACTACATAATAACTACACCGACATTGAATGAAGAACAATAATCACTGGTATGACATAAACCACGTGTATAAACACTACATAATAACTATAGCGACATTGAATGAAGAACAATAATCACTGGTATGACATAAACCACGTGTATAAACACTACATAATAACTATAGCGACATAGAATGAAGTACAATAATCAACGGTATGACATAAACCACGTGAATAAACACTACATAATAACTATAGCGACATAGAATGAAGAAAAATAATAAACGGTATGACATAAACCACGTGTATAAACACTACATAATAACTATAGAGACATAGAATGAAGTACAATAATCAACGGTATGACATAAACCACGTGAATAAACACTACATAATAACTATAGCGACAAAGAATGAAGAAAAATAATAAACGGTATGACATAAACCACGTGTATAAACACTACATAATAACTATAGAGACATAGAATGAAGTACAATAATCAACGGTATGACATAAACCACGTGTATAAACACTACATAATGACTACACCGACATTGAATGAAGAACAATAATCACTCGTATGACATAAACCACGTGTATAAACACTACATAATAACTAGAGCGATATAGAATGAAGAACAATAATCACTGGTATGACATAAACCACGTGTATAAACACTACATAATAACTATAGAGACATAGAATGAAGAACAATAATCACTGGTATGACATAAACCACGTGTATAAACACTACATAATAACTAGAGCGATATAGAATGAAGAACAATAATCACTGGTATGACATAAACCACGTGTATAAACACTACATAATAACTATAGAGACATAGAATGAAGAACAATAATCACTGGTATGACATAAACCACGTGTATAAACACTACATAATAACTATAGAGACATAGAATGAAGAACAATAATCACTGGTATGACATAAACCACGTGTATAAACACTACATAATAACTAGAGCGATATAGAATGAAGAACAATAATCACTGGTATGACATGAACCACGTGTATAAACACTACATAATAACTAGAGCGATATAGAATGAAGAACAATAATCACTGGTATGACATAAACCACGTGTATAAACACTACATAATAACTATAGAGACATAGAATGAAGTACAATAATGAACGATATGACATAAACCACGTGTATAAACACTACATAATAACTATAGAGACATAGAATGAAGTACAATAATCAACGGTATGACATAAACCACGTGTATAAACACTACATAATGACTACACCGACATTGAATGAAGAACAATAATCACTGGTATGACATAAACCACGTGTATAAACACTACATAATAATTATAGCGACATAGAATGAAGTACAATAATCAACGGAATGACATAAACCACGTGTATAAACACTACATAATAACTATAGCGACATAGAATGAAGAACAATAATCACTTGTATGACATAAACCACGTGTATAAACACTACATAATAACTATAGAGACATAGAATGAAGAACAATAATCACTGGTATGACATAAACCACGTGTACAAACACTACATAATAACTATACCAATATAGCATGAAACACAGTAACCAAGAGCATGACATGAACCACGTGTACGAACACTACATAATACCTACACCAATATAGCATGAAACACAGTAACCAAGAGCATGACATGAACCACGTGTACAAACACTACATAATAACTACACCGACATACAACGAAGTGCAATAATCAACGGTATGACAGAAACCACGTGTATAAACACTACATAATAACTATACCAATATAGCACGAAACACAGTAACCAAGAGCATGACATGAACCACGTGTACAAACACTACATAATAACTACACCAATATAGCATGAAACATTGTAACCAAGAGCATGACATGAACCACGTGTATAAACATTACATAATAACTACACCAATATAGCATGAAACATTGTAACCAAGGCATGACATGAACCACGTGTACAAACACTACATAATAACTATACCAATATAGCATGAAACACAGTAACCAAGAGCATGACATGAACCACGTGTACAAACACTACATAATAACTACACCAATATAGCACGAAACACAGTAACCAAGAGCATGACATGAACCACGTATACAAACACTACATAATAACTATACCAATATAGCACGAAACACAGTAACCAAGAGCATGACATGAACCACGTGTACAAACACTACATAGTACCTACACCGACATACAACGAAGTGCAATAATCAACGGTATGACAGAAACCACGTGTATAAACACTACATAATAACTATACCAATATAGCACGAAACACAGTAACCAAGAGCATGACATGAACCACGTGTACAAACACTACATAATAACTATACCAATATAGCATGAAACACAGTAACCAAGGCATGACATGAACCACGCGTTACAAACACTACATAATAACTACACCAATATAGCATGAAACATTGTAACCAAGGCATGACATGAACCACGTGTACAAACACTACATAATAACTATACCAATATAGCACGAAACACAGTAACCAAGAGCATGACATGAACCACGTGTACAAACACTACATAATAACTACACGAATACAGCATGAAACACAGTAACCACGAGCATGACATGAACCACGTGTATAAACACTACATAATAACTACACCAATATGGTACAGAAACACAGTAACCAAGAGCATGACATGAACCACGTGTACAAACACTACATAATAACTACACGAATACAGCATGAAACACAGTAAACCACGAGGCATGACATGAACCACGTGTATAAACACTACATAATAACTACACCAATATAGCACGAAACACAGTAACCAAGGCATGACATGAACCACGTGTACAAACACTACATAATAACTATACCAATATAGCACGAAACACAGTAACCAAGAGCATGACATGAACCACGTGTACAAACGCTATATAATAACTATACCAATACAGCATGAAACACAGTAACCAAGAGCATGACATGAACCACGTGTACAAACACTACACAATATCTATACCAATATAGCATGAAACACAGTAACCAAGAGCATGACATGAACCACGTGTATAAACACTACATAATAACTACACCAATACAGCATGAAACAGTAACCAAGAGCATGACATGAACCACGTGTACAAACACTACATAATAACTATACCAATATAGCATGAAACATTGTAACCAAGAGCATGACATGAACCACGTGTACAAACACTACATAATAACTATACCAATACAGCATGAAACACAGTAACCAAGAGCATGACATGAACCACGTGTACAAACACTACATAATAACTCCACGAGATACAGCATGAAACACAGTAACCAAGGCATGACATGAACCACGTGTACAAACACTACATAATAACTACACCAATAAAGCACGAAACACAGTAACCAAGAGCATGACATGAACCACGTGTACAAACACTACATAATAACTATACCAATACAGCATGAAACATAGTAACCAAGAGCATGACATGAACCACGTGTACAAACACTACATAATAACTACACCAATATAGCATGAAACACAGTAACCAAGAGCATGACACGAACCACGTGTACAAACACTACATAATAACTATACCAATATAGCACAAAACACAGTAACCAAGAGCATGACATCAACCACGTGTACAAACACTACATAATAACTATACCAATATAGCATGAAACACAGTAACCAAGAGCATGACATTAACCACGTGTACAAACACTACATAATAACTATACCAATATAGCACGAAACACAGTAACCAAGAGCATGACATGAGCCACGTGTACAAACGCTACATAATAACTATACCAATACAGCATGAAACACAGTAACCAAGAGCATGACATGAACCACGTGTACAAATGCTACATAATAACTATACCAATATAGCATGAAACACAGTAACCAAGAGCATGACATGAACCACGTGTACAAACACTACATAATAACTATAGAGACATAGAATGAAGAACAATAATCACTGGTATGACATAAACCACGTGTATAAACACTACATAATAACTATACCAATATAGCATGAAACACAGTAACCAAGAGCATGACATGAACCACGTGTACAAACACTACATAATAACTACACCGACATTGAATGAAGAACAATAATCACTGGTATGACATAAACCACGTGTACAAACACTACATAATAACTATAGAGACATAGAATGAAGAACAATAATCACTGGTATGACATAAACCACGTGTATAAACACTACATAATAACTAGAGCGATATAGAATGAAGAACAATAATCACTGGTATGACATAAACCACGTGTATAAACACCACATAATAACTATAGAGACATAGAATGAAGAACAATAATCACTGGTATGACATAAACCACGTGTATAAACACTACATAATAACTAGAGCGATATAGAATGAAGAACAATAATCACTGGTATGACATAAACCACGTGTATAAACACTACATAATAACTATAGAGACATAGAATGAAGAACAATAATCACTGGTATGACATAAACCACGTGTATAAACACTACATAATAACTATAGAGACATAGAATGAAGTACAATAATCACTGGTATGACATAAACCATGTGTATAAACTCTACATAATAAGTATAGCGACATAGAATGAAGTACAATAATCAACGGTATGACATAAACCACGTGTATAAACACTACATAATAACTATAGCGACATAGAATGAAGTGCAATAATCAACGGTATGACATAAACCACGTGTATAAACACTGCATAATAACTATAGCGACATAGAATGAAGTACAATAATCAACGGTATGACAAGAATCACGAATACAAACATAACACAATAGATTGTGGAATGTATTCCATATAAAACGTTTAGACAGAAAATCACAGAATCCATTTCAAATAAAGTTTTAAACAGAAGTTTCGTAACATTTTACAAATATTTGTAAACTAACGTAGAAACCTCCTACCTAACCACGTAAATACCACATTCATGTTCTTCCCACTTTAGACAGAAAGTTCTCTTTACACGATAAGAAGATATATATTGGGACGAAGGACAACTCCTGACAGTAACACAGAGTGAAGATGAACTCATCACCATGGTAATTACATCATCGCATGATCACGCGAGAACGTCAATCAGTCTCGCCAACTGAGTAGTTACGCTAGCTAGTGCCGCAGTAAAATCAAAAGTTGGAACATTGTTTAAGAATATTGTGACATCAGCACACGTTTTGTTTTGTACTTTAGTAACTGGGCCAGTGAAACTGACAAGAAATGTTTCGTACGATATACGTTCTAACTATCTACAGTGCTTCAGACTATATGTTAAATCTGTCAACCATATGTCATGATTATAACAATTATAAGAAGATCCAACCGTGAAAGACGGATTTTTCCATACTCGAACAAACATGTAGAAAGTAACGTCCATTACATTAAACTTCCAAGTAAATTATACAGACCCATTCAACATAATTCAGTCAACTAAAAACAATCATAGATCTTAAGGGAAATATCTTTACAACCTTCACGTGTTTGTCAACATGTAACTTTAGATACTGTAAAAAACACTCCTCCAATTAAACCGTACAAAGTTCTCATTGAACACTACTGAAGTTATATCTGATTGACATTCACCGAACACTACTGAAGTTATACCTCATTGACCTTCATAGAACACTACTGAAGTTATATCTGATTGACCTGCACTGAACACTACTGAAGTTATATCTGATTGACATTCACTAAACACTACTGAAGTTATACCTCATTGACCTTCATAGAACACTACTGAAGTTATACCTGACAAACCTTCACTGAACACTACTGAAGTTATACCTGACTGACCTTCATAGAACACTACTGAAGTTATACCTGACTGACCTTCATAGAACACTACTGAAGTTATATCTAATTCACCTTCATAGAACACTACTGAAGTTATATCTGACTGACCTTCACTGAACACTTCTGAAGTTATATCTGACTAACCTTCACTGAACACTACTGAAGTTATACCTGACTAACCTTCACTGAACACTACTGAAGTTATACCTAATTGACCTTCATAGAACACTACTGAAGTTATATCTAATTCACCTTCATAGAACACTACTGAAGTTATACCTGACTGACCTGCACTGAACACTACTGAAGTTATACCTAATTGACCTTCATAGAACACTACTGAAGTTATATCTAATTCACCTTCAAAGAACACTACTGAAGTTATATCTGACTGACCTTCACTGAACACTACTGAAGTTATACCTGACTGACCTGCACTGAACACTACTGAAGTTATACCTGACTGACCTGCACTGAACACTACTGAAGTTATACCTCATTGACCTTCATAGAACACTACTGAAGTTATATTTGATTAACCTTCATAGAACACTACTGAAGTTATACCTGACTGACCTTCACTAAGCATCACTCAAGTTATACCTGACTGACCTTCACTAAGCATCACTCAAGTTATACCTGACTGACCTTCACTCAGCATTACTCAAGTTATACCTGACTGACCTTCACTAAGCATTACTCAAGTTATACCTGACTGACCTTCACTAAGCATTACTCAAATTATACCTGACTGACCTTCACTAAGCATTACTCAAGTTATACCTGACTGACCTTCACTAAGCATTAAAGTTATACCTGACTGACCTTCTCTCAGCATTACTCAAGTTATACCTGACTGACCTTCTCTCAGCATTACTCAAGTTATACCTGACTGACCTTCACTAAGCATTACTCAAGTTATACCTGACTGACCTTCACTCAGCATTGCTCAAGTTATACCTGACTGACCTTCTCTCAGCATTGCTCAAGTTATACCTGACTGACCTTCTCTCAGCATTACTCAAGTTATACCTGACTAACCTTCTCTCAGCATTACTCAAGTTATACCTGACTGACCTTCTCTCAGCATTACTCAAGTTATACCTGACTGACCTTCTCTCAGCATTACTCAAGTTATACCTGACTGACCTTCTCTCAGCATTACTCAAGTTATACCTGACTGACCTTCACTAAGCATTACTCAAGTTATACCTGACTGACCTTCACTAAGCATTACTCAAGTTATACCTGACTGACCTTCACTCAGCATTACTCAAGTTATACCTGACTGACCTTCACTCAGCATTACTCAAGTTATACCTGACTGACCTTCACTAAGCATTACTCAAGGTATACCTGACTGACCTTCACTAAGCATTACTCAGGTTATACCTGACTGACCTTCACTCAGCATTACTCAAGTTATACCTGACTGACCTTCACTAAGCATTACTCAAGTTATACCTGACTGACCTTCACTCAGCATTACTCATATTATACCTGACTGACCTTCTCTCAGCATTACTCATATTATACCTGACTGACCTTCTCTCAGCATTACTCATATTATACCTGACTGACCTTCACTCAGCATTACTCATATTATACCTGACTGACCTTCACTCAGCATTACTCAAGTTATACCTGACTGACCTTCACTCAGCATTACTCAAGTTATACCTGACTGACCTTCACTCAGCATTACTCAAGTTATACCTGACTGACCTTCACTAAGCATTACTCAAGGTATACCTGACTGACCTTCACTAAGCATTACTCAAGTTATACCTGACTGACCTTCACTAAGCATTACTCAAGTTATACCTGACTGACCTTCACTAAGCATTACTCAAGTTATACCTGACTGACCTTCACTCAGCATTACTCATATTATACCTGACTGACCTTCACTCAGCATTACTCATATTATACCTGACTGACCTTCACTCAGCATTACTCATATTATACCTGACTGACCTTCACTCAGCATTACTCAAGTTATACCTGACTGACCTTCACTAAGCATTACTCAAGTTATACCTGACTGACCTTCACTCAGCATTACTCAAGTTATACCTGACTGACCTTCACTCAGCATTACTCAAGTTATACCTGACTGACCTTCACTAAGCATTACTCAAGTTATACCTGACTGACCTTCACTCAACATTACTCATCTGACACCTGCACGAACTTCACACCACCTTACTCATCTTACTCCTGTAGGACCTTCACATAACATTACTCAGGGAACACCTGTGGGACTTTCACATAACATTATTCATGTAACATCTGTAGACCCTTCACAAAACACTACTCAGGTAACACTTGTGCAACTGTCACTGAACATTACTCGGATAACATCTGACTTACCTTCAATGAACATAATTCAAGTTATACCTGACTAACCTTTTCTGAATATTAGTCAACTTATAAGTGACTGACTTCCCTGAACATTTCTCAAGTTATATCTAACTGACCTTCACTGAGTATTACTCAAATTAGACCTGACTGACCTTTACTGAGCATTACTCAAGTTGTACCTAACATTTACTGAGCACACTCAAGTAACACTTGGAGGACATTCACATAACGTTACTCATGTAACACCTGTATGACCTTCACTGAGCATTACTCAAGTTATACCTGACTGACCTTTACTGAGCATTGCTAAAGTTATACCTGAATGACCTTTAGTGAGTATTACTCAAGTTATCCCTCACAGACCTTCACTGAGCATTACTACGGTAATACCTGACTGACCTTCATTGAGCATTACTTGGATTACACCAGTAGGGCCAAAGAATAATACATGGATGATGCTTGTAGGATATTCACTGAACAATACTGAAGTTACACTCAAGTAACATTTGAAGACATTACTTGGGCCACACCTATAGGACCTTCACAGAACATTACTCATGTAATACTTACAGGACCTTCATGTAACATTACTCATGCAACACCAGTATGACCTTCACAGAATACAGTATGAAACAACTTGGAAAACCAGTAAAAGGCTTAGAACAACAAGAATAACTGTGGTTGGCAAGACTAGAGCTTGGTATGTAGTAGTTTTTGCAAATCAAATAATGTACAGTAAAAGAACAAAACTAACTTTAGAATGTTTTTAAACTATTATGTTATTCCAACATGGTGTTAAGACTGTTTCAGTTTTCCAAAGTAGCTTTCAAATTACCTTTGATTTTATGTGACAGACATTATTTGAACATTACTAGAAGCATTTTGTGAAAAAAAAACATTTTTTGTTTGGAATTTCAATTTTGCCAGAAATTGTTTTTAAATATAATCTGGATATTTTCAGTTTGGTGAAAGAATTGTTAATTTCGACTAAGTTCCATCCATTATATTTGATCACATCTCTTCTTGTTTTGTGAAGACAATAAAAATCTCCTTTCATAAACACTGGGATTAAATAATATAAACAGTAAAACCAAACATCAACAAGATAACTATTAAACCTGAAACAATCTCCAGTCTTGTTTCATACTCTATTTGGTAATCTCCAGTGTTGTTTCATACTATATTTAATAATCTCCAGTCTTGTTTCATACTATATTTAATAATCTCCAGTCTTGTTTCATACTACATTTAGTAATCTCTAGTCTTGTTTCATACTACACTTAGTAATCTCCAGTCTTGTTTCATACTACACTTAGTAATCTCCAGTCTTGTTTCATACATTTTATAATCTCCAGTCTTGTTTCATTCTATATTTAATAATCTCCACCCTTGTTTCATTCTATATTTAATAATCTCCACCCTTGTTTCATTCTATATTTAATAATCTCCACCCTTGTTTCATTCTATATTTAATAATCTCCAGTCTTGTTTCACACTATATTTAGTAATCTACAGTTTTGTTTCATTCTATATTTAATAATCTCCAGTCTTGTTTCATACTATTTAGTAATCTCCAGTATTGTTTCATTCTATATTTAATAATCTCCAGTCTTGTTTCATACTATATTTAATAATCTCCAGTCTTGTTTCATACTATATTTAATAATCTCCAGTCTTGTTTCATTCTATATTTAATAATCTCTAGTCTTGTTTCATTCTATATTTAATAGTCTCCAGTCTTGTTTCATTCTATATTTAATAATCTCCAGTCTTGTTTCATACTATATTTAGTAATCTCGTCTTGTTTCATTCTATATTCAATACTCTCCAGTCTTGTTTCATACTATATTTAACTATCTCCAGTGTTGTTTCATACTACATATAGTAATCTCCAGTCTTGTTTCATACTATACGAGGGCTGTTAAAAAAATATGCGGACTGACGTCATAAAACAAAATGTACTTTATTTAGGAGTTACAGGTCTGGGACCCCTTCAAAGTACTCTAATCCCCAACGCACACACTTATCCCAATGGTGTTTCCACTTGTTGAAACAGTCCTGGTATGCTTCTTTTGTAATGTCCTCCAGCTCCTTCCGTCGCATTTGCCTTAATCTCGGGAATCATCTCAAATCTTCTTCCTTTCAAGGGTCTTTTGAGTTTGGGGAACAAGAAAAAATCGCAAGGAGCAAGGTCAGGTGAGTAGGGGGTGGGGGGTGGGGAAGAACAGTGATCGAGTGTTTGGCCAGAAAATCACGAGTTCTGAGGCACAAATTTCGCAGCAATGCGGTGCATCTTCAATTTTTCGGTCAAAATCTCGTAACAAGATCCAACTGATATCCCACACTCTTCAGCAAGCTCCCTGACAGTCAGGCGTCGATTTGCCCAAGCACCAGGGTGTTGATTTTGTCGACGTGTGTGTCGACAGTTGACGTGGAAGGACGTCCAGGACGCTCATCATCTTCAATGGACTGTCGACCATCCTTAAAACGTTCATGTCACTTGAAACATGCCGTACGTCGCTTCAAAGCAACATCACCGTAAGCCGTGTTAAGCATAGCAAACGTTTCAGTCGCAGATTTTCCAAGTTTAACACAAAATTTCACAGCAAGTTGTTGCTTCTTCAGGTCATTCATTCTGAAATCCGTCAAACGAAAAAATCGCACTTCACTTAAAACCGCGTAGCTAATACACAAATGAAAATATCTGCAATCAGGAAATGGTGTCGTAATCAACTTATCTGTGCAAACCTAGCGACACCAAGCGGATTCCCCTGGAACCAACTGGAGCCGTGCAATTCAAACAGTCCGTGTATTTTTTGAACAGACCTCGTATATAGTAATCTCCAGTCTTGTTTCATACTATATTTAATAATCTCCAGTCTTGTTTCATTCTATATTTAATAATCTCCAGTCTTGTTTCATTCTATATTTAATAATCTCCAGTCTTGTTTCATTCTATATTTAATAATCTCCAGTCTTGTTTCATTCTATATTTAATAATCTCCAGTCTTGTTTCATTCTATATTTAATAATCTCCAGTCTTGTTTCATTCTATATTTAATAATCTCCAGTCTTGTTTCATTCTATATTTAATAATCTTCAGTCTTGTTTCATACTATATTTAGTAATCTCCAGTCTTGTTTCATTCTATATTTAATAATCTCCAGTCTTGTTTCATTCTATATATTGTCATCTCCAGTCTTGTTTCATACTATATATTGTCATCTCCAGTCTTGTTTCATACTATATATTGTCATCTCCAGTCTTGTTTCATTCTATATTTAATAGTCTCCAGTCTTGTTTCATACTAGATATAGTCATCTCCAGTCTTGTTTCATTCTATATTTAATAGTCTCCAGTCTTGTTTCATTCTATATTTAATAATCTCCAGTCTTGTTTCATTCTATATTTAGTAATCTCCAGTCTTGTTTCATTCTATATTTAATAATCTCCAGTCTGGTTTCATACTATATTTAGTAATCTCCAGTCTTGTTTCATTCTATATTTAATAATCTCCAGTCTTGTTTCATACTATATTTAGTAATCTCCAGTCTTGTTTCATTCTATATTTAATAATCTCCAGTCTTGTTTCATTCTATATTTAATAATCTCCAGTCTTGTTTCATACTATATTTAGTAATCTCCAGTCTTGTTTCATACTATATTTCTGTAACTAAATAAATTGCTTGATCCACACGATGACAAATTCTACAAACATTAAACATTTGTTGCTGTTAAACTTTTAATAGTTTTCTTTTTTACCTATTCAACCTACCTCAACTGTACAAGCTAACTTTATCTCATGTTATTTGATATATTCTCATTTAAGGTAATTCCTACAGCTTTCAAACAGATGTAATTCAGTACACAAATACTTTCACAATTCATAACAAAAGGAACATTTAAAGAAACTACAAAGAAATATTGATTTCAACTTTCTTTAGACATGTTTGATCAGTAAATAATTAAACCAAGATCTGTACAAATACTAAGGTAAACATATGAAAATCAAGAAATGGGTAATACATATTAAAGAGGCCATAAGTTCTTTGGAGAAAGTAATTCTTTGAGATGCACAGAAAAATTCCAAATAATTAAAAGTGGGCTTTTTATTTACAGGTAAATCACTTGCAGATGAGCATAAACAAAAATATGAACTTTGTTTTTAAACAGTCATACAACTTGCATTTTAGACACTAACATAATGACAAATGTATATTTCATGACTGTTTGGAAAACAATAACAAAAATCAATTTTTAACATCTGTGGAGTTTTGAGTTTATTTTACATCACCATGTAGTAAAAACAGAGTTTATAGCAAATCATATAATGTATTAGGTGAAATAGGAATCTTTAATGTTTTAGGTGAGATAGAAATCTTTAATGTATACATGTTTTGAATATTGGTGAGAATCAATATGAACCGATTCCAGGGCAAGAAAAATGGCATACAGTATGGTAGTGAACACAGAAACTGCAGAGGAGATTCTGTTTGCAATCACGAAACCACAACAAACCATGGCAGAACCCACAGAGTCATCTGATTTCAAATCAACCCTCCATTTTCCATCAGTATAAAAGGGAATGGAGGGATGATTTAAAAGATGTTCAGCAAATTAAAAGATGGTACTTCCAATCGGGTGTATCCGCTTTTCTCAGATGACTTAAAGAAATGACACATTTGGGATGATAATAAGCCATAGTGGAATGGGCTGACCAATGTATATAGCAATGTTATCCAAGGACAGACCAAATTCATCCAACTACACCTGGATACAAAGGGCAAAAGGAACAATGAAAGATCGTCTGTTCTGAAAAAGCATGACCTACTGAGGAAGGAGTACACATCATCAAGTGGGGCTGTGGTAGGAATTGAAGTTTTGAACCATGCAGTAAAGACAGTTGCAAATGGTGAAGGTGAAGAGGAGGATCATGAGACTCTGTGCACAAGTTATCGGCTAAAGCAATGTGAAAGCCTCAGGCTGATGTCCTGGGAGAGCCATAGACCAGTTTCAGTTAAATGAGATTACAACATATCTTTAGCACAGAACATCAATACACTCCCAAGTGGTGGAAGAGAGCCCATGGAGGATGTTCAGTGCTCTTGTACATTTGATTCATTACTGCTTGATGTGTGGTATAAATGTCAGCTTATGGTCAAAGATAAGTCCCAATGGGAAACACAACTTCACCAACATAGAGTTCAAGATTAGGGTGAATATTCCGTTGGCAGCAAAGTGCATTCAAATGATTTTAGAGAGATAGAAGTTAAAACCATTTGCTGTGATCAGCTTCAGTAAATGATTAAGAGCAGTCTGTAGCTGCAGCTTAATAAACCTCACATCTTGTGTCAGTCATCGACATAGAACCCGTCAGCAACAGTAAGAGGGAGTTGTTCAGTGACAGCATTAATCTATATACTGAAAAGTGTGACACTCAGAACACACCCCTGTGGGACTCCAAGTTCCTGTAGAAAAGAACAGGAAAGTGTCAAACTCACACAAACATGAATCTTCTGTCAATTAAATTTTTTTGAAATAAAAATGGGCAAATGGACACGTAACCCATATAAATGGAGGTCTCGCAAAATGTCATACCTACATGTTGTATTGTAAGCCTTCTCAAGGTCAAAAAATATTGATACAAGATGTTGTCATTTGAGAAAGGCTTCTCTGATTGACATTGAGTCAAATCCATGATGGAGCTGTGTCACCAGAACCCATACTAGGTGGCAAGAGAAGGTTGTTTGATTTGAGGAACTAAACAAGACGAACATTAACCATCCTATCTAAAGTCTAACAGACAGCTTGTCAAAACAAGTGACTGGTAGTTTGAAGAAATCTTGGGATTCTTCACAGGCTTAGACAAAAAAAGGACAATTACCTGATGCCATGCACCAGAAAAAAAACATTTTCCTGCCAGATCAGGTGAAAAACAATCACGAAAATAGCAAGAGAAGCAGGAGATAGATGGTGCAGCATCTCACAGTGTATATCAGCAGGTTCATCCAATGTACTGTCAGACCAATCAAGGGCCAGTTTGAGTTCCACCAACATAAAGGAGGAGATCATAGTCATATAGATAATCAGCCCAAAAGGAAAGAGGTGATCACTTGGCCTGAGTCTTGATGGCTAGGAAGGTGGAGGATGAAGCAGAAGTGCTAGATACCAAGCAAAAGCTTTCAACAACAGTATCAGAGATGCTCCAGGCATTGGCTACTTCCTGGCAATCAGAGAACAAGATTGAGAGGGGGCCAAAATTACACTGCCCACTGACCTTTCAACTCTTATCCCATAAGACTTTGAAACTTGTTGTAGAAGAGATGCTGATTGTGAATTTAATCCAAGATTTCTTCTCCTCTGACGTCTTACCTCGTGAGCATGAGCACAAGCCTGCTGAAAAGTGATGCAGTCCAAGGTGTGGGATACCTACAAAGGTATCCTAGGTCCATTTTGAGCCTACCATGCCATGTGGCAGACAGGATTCCATCATAGATGAAGGTATCATGGATAACGTGTAGATATTTTAGGAATACACTGAGCAGCTGCTTGGACAATACAGTCAGTCACTGCTGCTATGCAGTCATCTACTGATGGCTTACAGATGATGGCAGGATCAAGTTCTATGAGACCAGTGAAAGTGGACCAGTTGGCTTGATCCAGCTTCCTCCAGGGTACGTGATCAGGTGGCATCAACCATGGCCAATATCTCTCTCAAACTGATAGGAAAATAATCTAGTTAGTTACTATCAACCCTCTGAAGAAAGTAGGGAAATAGTGAAGGAGAGCAAACTGAGAGATCAACAGCAGTAAAAGATTGACTAGGTGCATGACAATAAGTATAAGAACCAGTATTGAAGAGATAAAGGTTGTGATCTAAGAGCATATACTCTAGGGAACGACCCCCTCCCATCAATATCAGCTACTCCTCAAAAGAAATTATGTACATTTAAGTCCCCCAGGATTAAAAAGGGAGACAGCAACTGTTCAACGACAGCATCAAGGTCTAATTGATCATAGGTCTCTTCACAAGACAGATAGAAAGAACAAACAGTGATGGTATGATTCAAGGAAACACGGATGCCTACAGCCTCCAAGGGTGTGTCAGTGGTAAAGACAGGGTGGGCACATGCTGATTGACCAACAATGCCACCCCTCCATGCACTTGTCCACCACACAACCTGTCACTTCTGTACAAAGTAAACTGCCAAAAGGTGACTATTTACAGGTTTCAGAAATGTTTCCTCAAAGGAAAGACATACAGGATGGTAAGAATCAATCAGTGCTTCGATGTCATCTAGATTAGAATGTAAACCTCGACAGTTCCACTGTACCAAAGTGGCCATTTTTATTTATGCTAAGGTGAATTGGGTGTAGAGTTCTTCTGTTTTCAACTACGCCTTTTATCTTTAATTGAGGGAGGTCTACTGACTTCCATGAATCCTGTCTTGGGTCGATTAGACAGGTCTCTCTCATTGGAAGAAGATTCCAGCAACTGAGGGCATGAACAAATGATCAATTTGTATCTTGGGGCCTGAGATGAAAATGCACCTGAGGAAATGCCCATACCTAGAACCAAAGGAAGTGGATCTAGGGGTCTGCTGGAATGAATGGTAGGGACAGAGATGGGTGTTGACATTGATTCAACTTTCTTAACCATGGAGGTCAAAAGCCTTTTCACATGGTTTGAGAATGATTACTCCATAGGCATGGAGAGATACATGTTCACTCCCACTATAGCAGTGGAACAAAGTGCAGAAGCATATGTCCAAGGTGAAGTGGTGGACAGCAACTTTTGAGCCTCAGGGTAAGAAATGTTTTGAATCATTTTCAAATGCTGTACCTCTTTTTCTTTCACCCACTTAGGGCAAGAATAAAATATATATCAGGTGAGAGCCATTACTATTAATGCAGTGAGGGTATGTTTTACATATATAGGTATTGTGGTCCTAAGCACCTGCAACAAATACATGTCAAGGTCCCATGATACAATGCTTTTGAGTGATCGTACTGCTAACATTGGAAACATCTAAAAGGGTTCAGAATATATGGCCATGCCCTGCAATTAAGTTAACCTGCCTTGATGGTGACAGGTGAACATGGTGATGCAAAAGTCAAAATTAGGACACTGGTCAGTATCATAATTCCATCTTTGCATCTAGAGATATGCCTCACTGCAGAAACTCCTTCAGTAGAGAAACCACCAAGGACCTCTGACTCAGGGATGTTCTTCAAATCCCTCTCAAAAATAACTCCGTGTGATGAATTCAAAGTAGCATGGGGAGTAACCTCAATAGGTATATCCCCAATGGCTTTCAAATGCAAAAGGACTTGGCTGTGTTTAGGGTGGATGTTTCCACCAATATCCATCATTGACCAGAGCAAAGCTTTTTGACTGACTTAGGAGAGCCAATAAGTCCCTTTAGTTCCTTCTGAATAAAAGAGGGAGACATTTACTCCTAAGATTTATGTGAAAGAGAATGTAGTATAAGAAAATAAGGTACAGGTGTTACACAGGTTGAAGATTCCTACTCAGAATCTTCAAGAAGTGGTCGTTTACCTATGAACTGTTTTTTCACTATTTTATCTAAATTTTTTAGTTAGTAGATCCATAATAAAGAAAGAATATTTTGCTGCCCACTGACCCCACCCACCATGAAGCCCTATGAGGGGACGCACTGCAGTGACAAACAAGGTCACTGCAGCAAAGCCAAGGTTTTTTGAGCACTATACCCAAACACCAGCATCAGATACAATGTTCACAACACCCATTGAGAACATCCAACACTGGTACTTGGTAGCCCAAGTGGACTAGCTGAGTGACCGTGGGGGCAGGACCCCAAGGCTGCATGTCTACAGGAATTCAAGGCCAAAGTGGTGTGTTAGGATCGGACCCCTCAACCATCAGGATTCTCTCCCCTCGTTCATGTGCCACAATGCACGGCAAACCTGGGTGGATGTCTAGATCCCAGAGGATGTTAACTGAAGGAACAGAACCTTCTCTGGGAGGTCCCCTCACCACGTACATGAATTCACACAGAGGGGTAGGTGCTGAGGCCTTATCTGGAATACTGTAGACTACAGCTGTACTGTTTGAAGTAAATCATATATTTTTCCATTAGATGCTATATAACAGTGTAGTGACATGTGGCTGTTTTTTTTTTTAAACAAATAAGCAGATGGGGTTTGATCCACCTAATATTAACCCCCTACTTTCACACTTTCTAATACAATATTAAATTCCAGAGGTTGTAATATCCATGTCCCTCTCCACAGACACTTGTGCATCATTATGGTTATTAAATTTTGAAGTGAATGAGTAGAGGAAGATTTGCCCCCTTGGACCACTCCCCTAAATTTGAGTTGAGGAAGATTTGCCCCCTTGGACCACTCCTCTAGGTTTATTTCTGCTCATACAACATTAAAGTTGTTAATTAACAAAATATACGAGGAGTGTTTAAACCATTTGGAACTTTCCCTTGGATCAGAGCCTGTTTATACAGCATTAAACAATACATTTACATAATCATAAGTTAGATGCAATGTAAATATACACTTAAGTAGCCAGAAAGCCTCATAGTTTCATTTCATTGCTATTACCATTAAATGAAACTATGAGGCAACCCCACCCCTTATGTAGCTTTGTGCTTAACAAGTTGGATAGCTGGGTAATCAAAACAGTTAATAACTGAAAACCCTAACATGAAGCAGTTGATTTATGTTGTGACAATTTCAGTTAATTGATACTTTATGAAACAATAATCAATGTAATTGTTACTCACAGATAATCAATTATATCATACAGATATATTAAAGAAATGAAGACAACACTTAATGAGATATTCCAAAACCAGACTATCAATCCAAAAAATGATGCAGTAAGACATTGAAATGTGAGTGTACAACATTGTTCCCAATCTTACAGTAAAACAATGTTTATTATATTCTAACCCTGGAAACAGTCTCATTTATAAATACTTACCAATATTAAACATTGGCTATTTTAATACACATTGTCCTAATCTTATATAAATTAAATCACCTAGCCAAACCCAAAATAAATAATGTTTTGAGTCTCAGAAATGAACATTACAGCAGCCATAACACCGGGAGAAACAATCACTTCTCCAACAAATGATTTCAGTTTCAGAACAAAAAATACTTATAGTAGCCATAACACAGTAGCAACAAATGCCTGTTCAGACAACAACAGAGTTCAGTCTCCAAACAAGACGACTATTTACTGCAGCTCAATATATTTAAATAAGGTATTAGTGTACAAGTATCTACAAATGATATGTGGTAAGTGAAAATTCAAATGCCAAGTTAAGCAGGATATTAGTATACAAGCACCTGGAACTAAAGAATGGTAGTTTTAGTATCTTACATCAAAAATTTTATTCAACTAATTTATGTTATACCAATTACAACAGCATAAAATCATGGTTAATAATCCATATCTTAATAGTACACAAGCTTTTTAATTTTACAAAACAGTATTTAAATAACATCCTGAATTCCCCCAGTGTAACTCATTTTCTATAGGCATTGTCTTCTCTAGTTATCCACCACCCATTCAATATGTATACAATTAAGCATAAGTTCCTTCCAATAAAATTGTCATTGCTCAGACAAACAAAAATTTTTATAGCCTTCAATTTTGGTTTCAGAACTACCAATAACAAAATCAGATGCCTTCAATTTTGGTTTCAGAACTACCAATAACAAAATCAGATGCCTTCAATTTTGGTTTCAGAACTACCAATAACAAAATCAGATGCCTTCAATTTTGGTTTCAGAACTACCAATAACAAAATCAGATGCCTCCTACTTCACCCACCCGTCACATCCTCACTTTCAGGATTGGTTAATAGTTCTATTTTACATTTAATTATACATTTCCTATAATCAACAGAAAGTAATTGTTTTCATTTATCAAGTAATGTATTGCATAATGTTCTGTTCTGAACAGATAACTGTCAATTTCACTCAGAATACGAACTTAGTTCGCATGAGAAATATGACAGGCTTGGATGAATTTGAAATGGCTCTAGTCATACAGCTAGAAAGTCTGAAAAATGTGAGGGTTAGGGAAAACTGTCTACTTTTTAGATTTCATTGGTCTATGTTCTTTGGTGCATTGTTTAACAATATACACATTTAGTGCATTACTACGATAAGTGTAAGAATATAGGCCTAAGTGTCCTTCCCAATAGCAAGAAAAAAGGATATTGGGTAAGTACTTGTATTTCATGTTTATTATTCATTTATTAAGGTATAAAAATAGGAATCTGTTTAGATTACTTAAGCTTAAATTAGGTAAAACAACTAATAATAATAATAATAATAATACATTGAAAATGTTTCACGAGGCAAGCTTGTGGACAGCACATAGCAGCTTGCAGCTAATGTAATTTGATAGTGTAACATGAGCTGTACATGTCATGAGTGATTTATAACTTAAAATAGTGCAGAATGTTGTCTGATAACATTCAAAGGGCAATAAAACTAAAATTTAGTTAAGTTGAATACTATTACATGAAAATCAATAACTAAGGAATGGTAAATGACATATTACTTGGGATATTAGTGTTAAGTATCTAAATCTAGAGTGGTACATGAGAATTCCAGTGACATGTTAAGTAGGATATTAGAATAGTCTGTTAAAATCATCATAAGAATGAATAAGGGTCAGACTTCACAACAAACTTGTTACCCCATAAATTTGATATATTATAAAATATCTCACCTTAAAAATCACATCTCTCATAACAAACTTGTTACTCCCTAAACCTGTGTTATAAAATATCACACACGTTCAAAATCACACCTAATAACAAACTTGTTACTCCATAAACCTGATGTGTTATAAAATATCACACACATTCAAAAATCACACCTAATAACAAACTTGTTACTCACTAAACCTGATGTGTTATAAAATATCACACATGTTCAAAATCACACCTAATAACAAACTTGTTACTCCATAAACCTGATGTGTTATAAAATATCACACACATTCAAAATCACACCTAATAACAAACTTGTTACTCCATAAACCTGATGTGTTATAAAATATCACACACATTCAAAATCACACCTAATAACAAACTTTTTACTCCATAAACCTGATGTGTTATAAAATATCATACACGTTCAAAATCACACCTAATAACAAACTTGTTACTCACTAAACCTGATCTAATATAAAATATAACACACGTTAAAAATTACACCTAATAACAAACTTGTTACTCACTAAACCTGATCTAATATAAAATATAACACACGTTAAAAATCACACCTAATAACAAACTTGTTACTCACTGAACCTGATGTGTTATAAAATATCACACACGTTCAAAATCACACCTAATAACAAACTTTTTACTCCATAAACCTGATGTGTTATAAAATATCATACACGTTCAAAATCACACCTAATAACAAACTTGTTACTCACTAAACCTGATGTAATATAAAATATAACACACGTTAAAAATTACACCTAATAACAAACTTGTTACTCACTAAACCTGATCTAATATAAAATATAACACACGTTAAAAATCACACCTAATAACAAACTTGTTACTCCCTAAACCTGTGTTATAAAATATCACACACGTTAAAAATCACACCTAATAACAAACTTGTTACTCCCTAAACCTGTGTTATAAAATATCACACACGTTAAAAATCATATCTAATAAGATACTTGGTACTCACTAAACCTGATCTAATATAAAATATCTCACATGTTAAAAATCACACCAAATAACAAACTTGTTACTCCATAAATATGACCTAATATATTATAAAATATCCTGCATGTAAAACTCACACCTAATAACAAACTTGTTACTTTATAAACCCGATCTAACGTAACATATCCCATGTTAAAAATCACACTTAATGATAAACTTGCTACCCACAAACCTGATTTCATAATAAATGTTTTACCTTCTTGAGAGCTGAGCAGCCAGAAGTGAAATATTTAGAGCTTCAAGTAAGCAATATTTAGCTACATATATGATAAAGTTAAAATTTGGCCATGAAATTTATGACAAATCTTTCCATAATGACAACAGTTTGAAAGCATACCTTAGACCTGAATAATTTCTCATTACTTATTCTGTCAACACATAACACTTCTCCCAGTCATCACTGCCTAACAACGTGTAGTACTTGACAATCATGCAGGTCGTCACTTCCTAACAATGTGTAATACTTGACAATCATGCAGGTCGTCACTTATTAGTAAAGTACTTTCTACAAAGGATACTTAAATAAAGACAATCTCACAGATTATATTCCATGTACATAGAAACAAACCTTCTAAAAAATTTAGTGAACAAATGTGTAAACAAATTCTGTAGTCTGACACAGGTGCATACTTCACTTCTATCTCAATCACTAATGTACTTAGTATTTCTATGCAGTTACAGAAATACTGACCAGTTTCAGTATATAAAATACCTTTAGATTCACACTTACTACCATTCCCTCGCCATAGTAAGATGATAACAAATGACTAATCCTATAGTCTGAGCACCTTGCGAAAGCTCTCAATGTTACCAGGATTCTTGTCAATGTTATTTCATATCCTTCTAACAGTCAGGTTAACATGCACTCGTATGTTTCTTTCATTAAAAACAAATTATTTAAACTTAATTCCAAATATTTCACTTGCTTTTAACAACAACTAATGCACTGATTTTAACTGTGATTTTTCTAAAGATATGTATATAATCAAACCATTTCAAAGAAATAAACATGCCTTATTTTATTTAGTTTGAACTAAATATTTATTAAAGGAAAAATTGAATTGGAATGTACAAACTTGATTCAAATGGCATTTTCATCCACCCACACAATATAAACTATGCTCACGTCCACCCACACAATTCAAATCAAATTTACATTCAACCACAGAATTCAATAACTCCATTCTGACAGAATCTCTCAGTGTAAATGCTCTACAGTTGTGGAAAACTATCTGGTATTCTGCAATATATGAATAATTACAAAGACGTTTTTCTCAAAAATTGATTTTTCCTATTGAAACTATCTTAAAAGTATAACATAATAATACAACAAACAGGTTTAAAAAGTTAATAAAGGAGTTCCATTGCTTACCTAAAGTTACTGCTAGCTGTTCAGGAACTAACTTATCTATAGGAGTCTCAGTTTTACTAGGTTTCCATGCTGTGTAGCATCCTTGAGAGTACTTGGTTGTAAGACCACAGCAAGTCCAACGCCCATTCAACCACACACCAGCATGGTACTTGTCAAGAAGGGTTTTGTTCTCAGAACACACTAAGATGTGTGAAAGCATAGACACTATTGTGAACTACAACATAAAATTAGTAACTATTTTCTAACATTAATTATCTGTATGTAATACTGTTTCTCACAGCTTGTACCTTTTACAATATCTTACAAAGTTTGAAAGATACTTGTTATAATATTACACTTTGAGATATGTCAGTTTTTGGATACTAAGCCCAATTTATGAACCTTATACTTTACAATCATCTGTAAATTACCTCCCACTACCCCCTTTACATCAGAGGTTCCTAACCTAACTTATCTTACTAAAATGTCATTTTTAAGTATAAACGTTTACTAAAGTGTCATTCTGTAGTATAACCATCTACTGAGGTATCATTCTTTAGTATAACCAACTACTGAAGTGTCATTCTTTTGTATAACCATTTACTAAAGTGTCATTCTTTAGTATAACCAACTACTGAAGTGTCATTCTTTAGTATAACCATTTACTAAAGTGTCATTCTTTAGTATAACCATTTACTAAAGTGTCATTCTTTAGTATAACCATTTACTAAAGTGTCATTCTTAAGTATAACCATTTATTAAAGTGTCATTCTTTAGTATAACCATTTACTAAAGTGTCATTCTTTAGTATAACCATTTACTAAAGTGTCATTCTTTAGTATAACCATTTACTAAAGTGTCACTCTTAAGTATAACCATTTATTAAAGTGTTAATCTTAAGTATAACCATTTACTAAAGTGTCATTCTTAAGTATAACCATTTATTAAAGTGTTAATCTTAAGTATAACCATTTTGCCAAGTCTCTTATTTCCTCCCCCACTGAATAGCATTGACAAAACAATGGGTTATTTCAATAACTGTTCTTATACACCCTTCTTTCAGTTATATGGTGCCCCAAAGGGTGTTGTTCCAAAAGTTGAGTTTGTTTTCAGATATTCATGCAAAGTGACTTAAAGTTACTAACTATCACTAATTTTTAACTGATGAATTAAAGAGAAGGCTACTAGTCAATAACACCCACTATCAACTTTTGGATTACTCTGATCTAATAGTGAGATTTGACTGCTACTCTCATAACACTACCAAAATGTGAAGAGTGATTTCTCTTTTTATCAATAATGGAAATTAATCCTTGAATATCCAGTTTGGCCCACTGACTAATAAGCTATACTTGGCTCATCACTGGTTTAATGTATGTTATTTCCTCACAATTGTAACTAGTCATGACTGAAATAAACTACATTTCTCTAAGAACAGAAACAATGTTTGAAGTTTTTGTGTTTAATTATTCCTTTAAATAAAAAACATTGGAAAGTACAAAGTGCATGAGTTTTCTTGTGATTAAATAACTTTTAAAACAAAACATTTTTTAGCACGAGCAAAAAACATGATGACGAGAAACCCATTCAAAGTAAAAATGTGTTCAAAAATGGCTGGTATGAGTATTAAAACTGTAATTAAAATAGAGTATACAACAACATTTCAAATACATTTTTATAACACCTTATCGAGCAATCACTAATTGTAAATGATTTTGATACTATCTCAGAAAACAAAATAGTATGAAACAGTGATACGTATATTATGTTTAATGCCTGTAAAAACTTATCTTTTCAAGAATGTGTTATTTGTTTAAACTTTTAGATTTGTTTTTTGTAATTTATATTATGTAAAAGCTCTTGTGTTTTTAAGTTTTATTAGAAACACTGAAATTATTTCTACTAACATCAACATGGGTACAAACTTGAGAAACATTTCTTCACTAAAACTGACATTAACCAGCTCAACCTACATTTGTTTCCTACATTTAGTTGTAAAGCTGATCATGTATTACTAAAGATTCTATGTAATGCAGTATGCCATACAACAGAGGTAAACTGTTGATGCACTGTTCATGTTATAATTGGAAATGCCTTCATAATGTTTTACATAAAACCCATTTATTTTTGTACAAAAATAGTAACTAGTTCATTAAAAAATACAATATTTCATTAATGAAAGTATATTCCTTACATTTTCTCAGAGAATCAATCCACTCTCTCCTTTGTTCCTCTGAGGATGCTATTATATACAGCCAGTAATCCTTATGACCAACCTAGAGATAAACAGTTAAATTATATTGTGAAAACAACTGGCATTTATTGAACAGGCAAAAATAACCATTCTTTATTTATCAGTTTTGACATTTCATTTTTTCTAGTTATAAGTCTAGATAATTTTTACTTAACGTGTTAGTTACGAGTGTCACTCTGTAAAAGCAGCTCACTGAAGGTTCACCAAAAAGTCTACCATAACAGTCAGCAGGTTACAGCCTAAAATTTATTATTGAGCTAGTTCTTCAAGTATCAAGTGCTAACCTGAATTCATTCAAGTACTCTTTATATACAGCAAAAGGAGCCCTGTTTTAAATGAAAGAACACAATGTTAAGCCTTAAAGATGGTTGTTCAGACATCTGTAAATATGTAAAAAAACACTCTTTACAAACAGAAATTAAATGTACAGATGAATAATATTAATCTATCAAAAACAATACAAACAAGATTGTATTGTTAACATTTGCACCATCTTTACACAACTGCCATCCCCACTATCTTGTTTGTGAAGGATCGACATCAGCCATCCATATATTTACTTATTTTTTACAAAGCTTTCTCTTTACTTTCTTTTAATGCAGTGTTTCAATAGACATATGAAAGTTATATTTTAACCAAGTTCTAAATACAATGAGATTCCAAATGCAATATTTATTATCTATAACTGGATGGAAATTCCTGTTTCACCCTGTACTTAATATTTTATCAGGAACACCAAATTCCTATAAAAAAAACTACCTTCAAGGGGTAATGCTAAAATTTTAAACTAGAATTATGAGTTTTGTTTTAATTACTGCTAGTTATTAATAATACTTATGAAAGTGGATACTCCATTTGAAACAATGTCACCTCAGTGAAAGTTGCTCACACCATTGTTTTGAGTTATATAACAAAATCAAAAGGTTTCAAAACTTCATTAACTCTACATTTACAGAAGGGTACCCAAGTAGCCTCTCATAAGACCAACAAAACAACACAATTATAAAATTACTTTTTCCAGCTTATAGGCTTCAAATTTCATTTGCATAACCTCTAAAACCTCTTAGGTGAATATCATGTGTTTTGAATTTAAATTAAACGTTTATATATATTTCATTTTCTCTACAATATTAGTAACTGTAGCTACTATTGTCAACTTATACTACATAGTTTATTGTATAGTACAATGAAATGATTCAAATTAATACAGAGGAAAAATGTGCATACCTTTTAATATTTCATGAGATTATCTTAAACCGCCTTCTTTATTAATTTCTTTACATTTCACATACAATCTATTTTAATAATTTATTATATTTTTATATCCTTGAAAACTGTTATTTGTTGTAACACGTTATCGGGTGTCCAGAGCCAATATTACCATATTGAAGAGAAGCCTTGTGAATCCATGAAATGTTGGCTTGATATAAAAAAAAATATGCCTTTCAAATATGCAAATATGTTGAAACAAATAAGATATAATAAAGTAAAATATGTTTGTTTTTTGGAATTTCGCACAAAGCTACTCGAGGGCTATCTGTGCTAGCCGTCCCTAATTTAGCAGTGTAAGACTAGAGGGAAGGCAGCTAGTCATCACCACCCACCGCCAACTCTTGGGCTACTTTTACCAACTAATAGTGGGATTGACCGTCACATTATATGCCCCACGGCTGGGAGGCAAGGCATGTTTAAGCGACTGGAGCGCTAACCCGCGACTCTCGATTACGAAGTCGCATCGCTTTACGCTTGGCCATGAAATTAAAATCTAAATACAATAAAATTGTATCTAATTAATGTGCTTCAAATTAAGAAATAACACTAAAGTACCTGGAGGAAACAGAAAACACCTAACTAAATTCTTCTGACATACAGAAAAAAAAACCAATAACAAAGGAGTTAATCCATGTAAAAATAAAATTAACAGTATTGAAGTATGAACAATGTCACCACATTCATGAGGGTGGGAGGTGAAGACAGATAAAAATAAAATTAACAGTATTGAAGTATGAACAATGTCACCACATTCATGAGGGAGGGAGGTGAAGACAGATAAAAATAAAATTAACAGTATTGAAGTATGAACAATGTCACCACATTCATGAGGGTGGGAGGTGAAGACAGATAAAAATAAAATTAACAGTATTGAAGTATGAACAATGTCACCACATTCATGAGGGTGGGAGGTGAAGACAGATAAAAATAAAATTAACAGTATTGAAGTATGAACAATGTCACCACATTCATGAGGGAGGGAGGTGAAGACAGATAAAAATAAAATTAACAGTATTGAAGTATGAACAATGTCACCACATTCATGAGGGTGGGAGGTAAGACAGATAAAAATAAAATTAATTAGTATTGAAGTATGAACAATGTCACCACATTCATGAGGG